>NW_025886963.1:35391-308434 GCF_002878395.1 Capsicum annuum
ACAATCTAGTTGTTTACATAGATTTATAGTAGTTTCATAATTATCTCAGTGATGTCACGTATAGTAGTACTCTATTAGATAAAAGAACTTAGTATATTGAGCAAGTTAATAGAACTCAGTATATTCAGTCAGTTATCAGAACTCAGTGAACTCGGTCCAGTTCCAATGGAAAGGATGATCAATAATAGTTAAGTCAAGCATAGTACTGTGTAGAAATTAGTTTAGTGTCTATTCATTTGGGTGTAGGAACCAGCTTTGAGTGAACCCAGGGATGGGGGCATAACTTTCAGTAAAGGGTTTGACACTTTGTAGCCGTCCCTACATTACAGAACAAAGTAGCCACCATAGATTGAGATATCTTCCTACCAGTCTAGTATTGATACTTCTTGTATGAGTTTTCATGCCAGCGAGGGTTGATGAAAGGGCTTCCTGTTAGAGAGGTTTAATTTATTGCCATTGTTAGTATCCCTTGGCAAGTTTCTAATACCCTTCCAACTAGGGTCACAGGTTGAACCCCAACTCAGTTCATAATAAGGGTATGTCGGTTAGACGAACACTCTCATAGTTTTTGTTTCAATTTTAGACTCAGTGTAAACTCTCAGTTTAGTTTTAGAACTAGGACTGTCAGATATAGTCACCCAGCTGGTATAATACTTAGTTCAGTTCTAAAGCATCAGGACTATCAAAAACAGTCACTCAGTTAATAGTAATACAGTATTAGTGCACTCAGATATCAACCATTCTGTTTTCTGAACTCATTTCTAGTGTTAATGAAATCTTAATTACAGTATACATAGTTATGTGCATAGATTGCATAATCAGTATTTATAGCAGTTTTATATATACACGTACTCTCATTTACTTATGTTCATGCCATTTCGTCAGTTACTTTTTATGCATATGAACCCATTTATTCGGCCTTACCTCACCTAGAATACCAGTATATTCAATGTACTGAGGCATACCTTTCTTTTATTCTATGATGTCTTATATTATAGGTGGAGACGGATGAGCTCCTGACCATACTTAGCAACCCAGCTTTTCAGCAGCAGATTTAGTGGTGAGTCCTCATAGTTTAAGGATAGAGTATTATTTCAGTTTATCAGTACTTCAGTAGTTGAAGTTAGTTGAGGGCTTGTCCGATCAACTCTACATTCAGACTGTTTAGTTGAAGGCTCTTCAGACTTGATTATTTCAGACAGTTATGCAGTTTTTGATACATGATTATCATATGTTCAGTATTCAGTATTTACAAATTAGTTTTTGATTTCAGTTTTGAACCTTATGGAAATTTTTTGCCTAATTTCCTCATTATATATTATTATTATTTTGTGATGACAGTAGGTATCAGTCATGAGTTAGCTTGTGATCCTTCAGGATTATGAGAACCGTGTGACGTCCGGGGTGCAGACTCGGGGCATTACAAGTTGATTGTGTTTTGTAGCTCGTTTCTATAACATTCAAAGGATAATGCTCATGTGATAATTCTGATCTACTTTTCAATATCTTTTGTGATGCTTTTTTTCTCACTTTTTTTTATTCTTCCATATCCATTTCCCTTATCTTTTTTGTTTATTGGATCCAAAACTTGATCCTTACATCATGTAATAGGATCAACTCGACTAACATTGTTCTCATTTTTCTCATGATTATCAGAATAAAATTCACTTTGATACTTAATAATCTCAATCTTTTCCTGATATAAATATTTTTCAGAAATTTGCTCCGAGTTTAAGTCATTTTCTGCTAGAGTCAAAATAGTAAAAAATTCATTCATTAATCTATTTATGTAAATTCCCATGAAGGATTTCAATGTCTCCTCCATTCTGGTGTACTCATTAAATCCACTGCCATACTTAGCACACTTAGTCACCTTTCCAAAATGTATTTTTTTAGATATACAAAAAAAATTTAAGTCACGGAATAAAACTTTTTGTGAAAGACAACATAGACAACTCATTGTTTGAAACATTTGGCAGTTATAAAAAGTATAATTATCAAGAGAATTGAACTAGACATTTACAATTTGCTCACTTTTACACTTTAAAATTGTATACTTAGTACAAGTCCCATTTATTTCCAGATGGATTACTTTATTGATTGTCCCTTGCAAAAATTTATATTGAAATTTTGTCAAAATTCTTCTTGTATACAAAACATTCACATGAGTCAAGATCCCATATTCTTCCATAAAAAGTTCAGGATTTTCTCGATATTTGTAATCCTCAGTTGCCTCGCTCTTATGTATATCAGCTGTTCGCTGCTCATAATTTACAAATTCAGTTATACTCATTGTCTTGCATGCTATTTCTATGAAAGCTCTATTGTGCTTTCTCGTATTTGAGCTGATTTAATATCCACAGAAAAAATTGAATGACTAAATGCAGGACATCATTTTTTCCCTAATCATACAACTTTTCAAGACAAGTATTATTTTCACAATCCAAATCAAATATCATTTTCTGTTATATCAATTTAAATTCTGATACTGACTTGCATCTCCGTAAGAGAGTATCGAAGTAGTTTCAAAATTCTTGTTTACATTAAAGGTGATGTATGTTGTTTTGAGAATTTTTATATGCCATTAACATAACCGATGACATGTGTTAGGAAAAACCTCTCTAATGGAAACCTCCACAGCAGGAGTTTGATCGGTTAAAAATGTTATTGATGTTTTTTCTCCCATTTCCTTCAAAAATATTTTGAATTACTAAATAAAAGAGACAATTGTTTCATCACACAAGAATGCACATCCAAATAAATTTTTTTTGCATTGATTATTTACTCCAACAAATAAAGCACAAATCATGATATATTTATTTATGCAATATTTAATATAAGAAATCATCACATCCCCAAAACACTCATAGTCCAATCTAGATACACTATCTCATAGAGTAAAGTTGAATAATCTGCCATCTTCATCAACTTGAAAAGAATAAATTAAATTTGAGTCCTCTAATTTTAAATACATAAAATAACTTATGAAACTTTGAGCATCTCTACCTCTAATCATGTTTGTCTTACGTGCTTGTATAATGTTATGAGTATTTTACTAAATGAATCTTGCATTTTTAGTTTCACTTTCTTCATTCTGAAGATATCAAACCACTTTTCTGTGTGAATACTAGCTTCAATGATAGAACAACAAAAATTTTTAGTAGCACTTGTAAACTTTTGACCAGATTGTATGAAATGCCATAAATTGTCTTCTATCATTGAATGACTATACACATCACCAAATTCACATTCTTTCCATATGTTATTTGATATTTTAAATTAATACGAGCTAAACATACACATCAATATTCCAATGTTTGTTGCTTTCTATCTTTAAAAGTTGAAAGCTTATCAGATTATTCTTCAAGAATAATAAAACAAGAATCTTGTTATCTCGTTATTTCTATTTTTAGTAATTGGACCTTTTTGAACACCAAAATATTTTGCCATGGCATAAGAATTGTATGCATTGTATGATTCCTCTTTTGAATCAAATGTCATACCAATATCAAAGACAAATTTTTTGTTGATGGTATAACCATTGTGAGTTCTTGTGAAATGTGTTGTATCACTTACCTACAATAATAGTTGTATGATAACATAAATAAATATAATAAAATATAAACTAAATTATTTAACAAAGAATTTCATGCTTAAATTAACAACATTTTGTGGAAGGGGAACATTACCTTCTTGATTTGAAGACCTTTTTTCATTGTTTAAATTCTCTATTTCTTATTTGGAACGTAAACAATCACTACTAATAAAAGAAACTAGTGTAAAGAACTAACAAAGATATTTTAGTGTAGAGATGTTTACATGTATTTTCTTGTGATATTCTAAAGCTTATATTAACATTTGAAATATGTACAACGATGACTAATTTTGTTGGTTCTATTATTCAAAATAAAAATAATACAAGATCTTAATTTTATTCCTATTTTCTAACAAAAATATTTGTATGTTGATAGGGATTTTCAATGATTAATATCACATAGACAAGCAACTATTGATTTGAGGAAGTGCTCCATATAGGTGAGAAAAAATAATCTGTCACATATGATACCAATAATTTATTTGTATTAAAAGTGCTCCATATATGTAGGCATAATTTAGATTATTCTATAAAAGTAAAAGGAACATTTTGCTTACAAGCCATGTATAAATATTATCTTGATGACGTATATGTAACAAAATAAAGTTCATTGATAAATAATTTTTTTAATTGCATAGATCCATACAATAATAATAAATAAGAGTCGAAACAGTTGATTTATTTATTAAATATAGAGTACATTCTTTCTTGTTTTAAAAATAAAAGAATAACAAAAAGTGATGAATTTGTTACATTTAGAGAAGATTTTTCTGATCGATGAGAACAAATCTGGTATCTCTTTGTGAAAGAAAGTGATCAACAATGTTTTGTCTTTGATTTGATAAAATACATCAACAAAGTATTTTTTTTTATGGAGAGAAAATGACTTGTCATTCCCTCCATTTCTTTTTCACTGTGCACTTTTGTTTACTTGTCCATTTATAAAGATGTGTCCCACAATCCATGATCCAAAAAGATAGTGGATCCTCATACAAGTTTGGTTGGTTAACTCATTCAGAATAAATTTTTTCCCCTAAATATGATAACCATTGAATATTTTTTAATTATATATAGTATCTTATAATTGTGATTGAAATTGATAAATCCATGCTATTGATGGAATAAGGTGAAAGTGATGGAAATGTATTTTTTGGAATTTCAATGCAAATGCAAAGGTTAGTATATAAATTTAATCAACTTATCTTTTATGTGGAAGTTGATTCGTATGCATTTAAAATATTTGGCATTTGCATTGTTAAGACCAACTATTTGAATAATCCAAGTATCTACTCTAACTCAATGATAATGCTCAACTTACACTTCAATTTAGTGCAGGCCGATCACCGTCAATATATTTACCCAACTTTGGAGTCGGGGTCGAATGCATAGGGAACAATGTGAGTGGCGATTAAACTACTTTAAAACTAAAGCTACATGTTAAATTCAAACAAATGATACGAAAATATAAAATGGTGGTGTAGTTTTATAAAGTTTTTGTTTGTCACTTTGCGTTCGATGTTTGTAAATCAAGAGTTTATTAAATAACTAGAATTATGTTCACTAAGCCTTCCGGTACATGACAGATGCTAAAAGTAGTTCAAGATTCTCACGGTGGTTAGGATAACAAGCTATCTTTATCGATGTTATGCTTAAATATCTCTCGACCTACTTAAGCATTTAATTCCCTAATCCTCTCGGACTTAGGAAATTTCTATTTACTGCCCAGATTTTACCTCAGGTTAACCAACCTTGTTACAACACTGATTATTAGTCAAAGTATTTCTGAGTCCCTGTTGATAATTCACTTCATACTATGTTTGATTTCTTTCTCAAGAAAATCAAAGCAGGTGTGTCTACTGTTTGCAACAAACAGACGTTAATTAAAACCTCAGAATTATCAAGAAATCCTACCACCTTTTGAATCTTGAATACTTAGCCCCTTATCAAGACCTAACCCTGGATCCCATAATTCAGGTTAAAGGAATTTAGCTACTCATTATGTAATAATCGAAGCAACTAGTTGAATTCATGATTTGAAAGATAAACTTACACAAGATGAATAGTTACTAGAGATTCTCAGATTAAATAACAAAGAAAATCCCACAATAATGATAATAATCTCTCCAAAGTATTTGCTTTTTCAAGCAAAGAAATTCTTGAGAGAGAAACTATCAAAATACGTCTCTTAAAACTCAAGTGCCAACTCCCACATTCAAAAACCCTGAACAATGCTGTTTATAGTTAATCTTAAATAAGGAAATAAAATAACAGTGTTCAGAAAATCCTCCAGTATAGGTGACGACATTTATGACGGCATGTTAGGGTCCTGACAACTTATCTGGAATGTCATCAGGCCCTTTAGCATTCTTGGCATCTTCTGCTTTAACTGACGACAAATCTTGATGACTATCAGATACGTGACGACATATCAGAAATGTCATCACTTCTTTATTGAAAATTTTATTCCCTGCCTACACTTGATGGAAACTCTGACATGTTATCACAGTTGTGACGACATATCTGAAATGTCATCACAGTTTCACTTTAATCCTTCTAACACTACAACACTAGACGTGATTTATGATAACTTATCACAGGGCTGAGACTTATTAGGAATGTCATCAGCCACACATCTAGTTCTTTTGCATCAGTTTTTAGCTCTTTTCCCTTCATTTCTTTAAATTTCCCTTGCATCATGACTTTTACTGCAATATATAAGTAAAAGAATCAAAAACAACAAAAGTTGCATCAGCCTTCACAATTATTCTCAGTTAAAAGCCATAAATGTGTTAGCATCTTCTCACATATCAACACCCTCAACTTAAAATAATTGCTTGTCCTCAAGCAACTAAAACACAACACTACAATGCTTAACCAAGAGACATATAAGATACCTATGACAGTTGATCATCAGTTTTAGTTCCAAACAGATTACTCTCTCCATTTTCAATCTCCTTAAACTCAGCTGTGTATATCCATGAACATCAATAATGTGACAAAAAAGAATCAAGATATGGCATCAACTTAGCAACAATAACTATGCATATGTACAAATTACACGACCCAAACAAGTAGGCAACTAGAAGTGCAACCGATGTGCCCTTAGAACAATGAAGTCCCTCCTCACTCATATATGAAATCAAGCAAGTAAATGCAGGGATAGTCAAGAGACACTCACTCTCAAAAAGAAATTCCGATCACTGCATATCAAATACCATATGCTTGCCCTTATTTTCATTGCCTAAGTTTTCAGACAGTTAAGTTAGGATCACTATAGGTTTTTTCTTTGACTTTGTAACGTAGGCTTGGGGCTTGTATGATACGAAAGGATATTTAAATTGACTAAGCCTCCTTGGTACTACACTATGTTTGGGGTCTCACTTATCAACCTTTACTTAATTCTCTCCTTTCTTGATCACACATACTCCGGATGGTGCAGTATTTTTGACAATTATTTCTTTTTTTTCCCAACTTTTCTTTTCTTATTCTTTTTCCACCGCTCCAAATATTTTATTTTATTCTTTCATTATACCTTTCTTCATAATGTCATGCACCCCTATGGTAGCCACCGTCAACTTACGTGATTTTTCTCAGTCAAAGTGCACAATGTCCATAAAAAGAATAGACATTCAGGTTCAAAATCAGGATCAAGGGATATTATTCACACATGGAAGGTCATTTAGGCTAAAAGTGGAATAATATCAATAATGGCCTATGATCCTTCCCTAACTGATATCCTACAACCAAGGCAAGACCAACCGGGCAAGTTCTGGATTTAACACACAATGGAAAATACATAGCATCTCACACACACATGGCACAAAGGTACATCACAAGCTACTACCCATTCGGTTTATGCAATTGTTAGTAGTGATTATCATGTCCTTAATACTAATTCCATAAAAAGATTAACAATAGTCACATATAGATACTTATCCCATAGTTACCAGATAGACAATTGGAGAGGTATTTATCATTCTAAGAAAAATCAACAAAAATATGTCAACTGTCCTAGATAATTATTTTCCCTCAAGTTAACCACAACACATCATAAAACAAACACAATATGTCTAAACATGCTTGCTCTAATAGGAACAAAACTCCGGGGAAAAGTGGCACAACAACAAAAACCCCAAGAGGACATCAATACCCACAAGTAGCCCCAACCTCAACATAAAATCATTAAATGTCCCCAATGCATCAAACCAAAATAGGAGAGTTAGAAACATACCTGTGGCAAAACGGGTATGAAGATCTGATGTCAATCACCTAATATGAATATAAATAATAAAATACCTTGGGTTGCCTCCCAAGAAGTGCCTAATTTAGTTTCACGACATGACTCAATTATCTTGACTACTGAGACTTCATCAAGATACCTTGTTGATAGTTATTTATGTCTCCACTTGGAGGATTTAACACTTCAACCCAACTTTTGATCAATACATCTTTGAGGTGAATTAGGCAAACGTACGGATACAATGAGATTAACTTTATCTTGCCACTTTGATGACTTGAATCTCTTACCCAACTTCATATCAAATGTCCAGATCGGCTCATTGGGTATTGTTGAGATTATCAATAATCCACTTGATGTACATTGAATTTTTTCTTTATTAACCTGCAAGTGAGGGGTTTCATTTTGCTCTTTCCGAATGCCAAACTCCATAATAAATGGATTATGTTCCTTATACTAAAAACACCATAGTTGCTTGGGTAGGTGGACTTCCATATCATCCACCAAGCACACTGTTGAAAAATGATTCGAAAGAGTTCTTCTTCTTAATTTTGGAGTTGCATCCTTCTAGGCATCCTCACCCCGAGTTGGGCTAGAGTCTTCAGAAGAGATTTCCTTGGTTTCTTATTTTGCCTCTAGCACTGTTTTCTCAATATTGGCATCATCCCTCATGGTTGGTTCAGTTGATTGGAAAATCATCGAGGGTTGCTCAACATCAAGCACAACATCGATATAGGATTCTTGTTCCTCATCTTCACACTCATCCATTATGTTAAATGATTCCACAGACAAGATATCATCTAAACGTAATATAAAAAAGTGTTGTGAAAGTTTGACCTCTATATCCATATTCTCTATCATTCTTCTTTCCTTATTATTTTCCCTTATTTCTTGATGTATATCATATATGATATCATTTGTTGTGTCCACATAATCCAACATTAGTTGAAGCATAGCTTCAATGCCACTATTTCTGGTGCTTCGTTCTTCCTGTTCTTGACCATAAAACCTATCAAAATCATAAAAAGAATTAGAATTTATGTTAGCATACTGAGGGGAGGGGGCATTTGGGCAATCACTCCAATGTCTATGTTGACCACCACATAAAGAACAATTATACTCCAGTAGGATAGAGATGATGCACATATCTTTCTCTGCGGAGCATATCTACAATCTTTCCAAAAGTGAGGTCCATCATAATATGGACATGAATCATCAATATATGATAGCAAACCTCCAAGCTCATGTTTATTCCAAGACTCCATAGTAATAAGTTAACTAAAATAAAAATCTACCTAACACAAGAAATAAAAGAAAACTAAAAATAAATATTTACAAGTTTAAATTCAAGCAAGTAGGCTAAAATTCCAAACCAACTCAATCCACCAAATTATTCCCCGGCAACGGCGCCATTTTCGATAGCGCTCAACATACACTTCAATTTAGTTCAAGGCGGTCGTCATTAATATATTTACCCAACTTTGGAGTCGGGGTCGACTCTATAGGGAACAATGTGAGTGGTGATTAAACTAGTTTGAAACTAAAGCTATAATTTAAATACAAAAAAATGATACGCAAAGGTAAAATAGGGGTTTAGGTTTAACAAGTTGTTGTTTGTCACTTTACTTTTGGTGTTTGTAAATCAAGAGTTATGAAATAACCAGAATTATGTTCACTAAGGCTTCCAGTACATGAAAGATGCTATAAGTTGTTCAAGATTCTCACGGTGGTTAGGATAACAAACTATTTTTATCGATGTTATGCTTAAATGTCTCTCGATCTACTTAAACATTTAATTCCCTAATCCTCTCAGACTTAGGGAATTTGTATTTACTACCCAGATTTTACATCATATTAACAAACCTTGTTACAACGCTAATTATTAAACGAAGTATTTCTGAGTCCCTGTTGATAATTCACTTCCTACTATAATTATTTCTTTCTCAAGACAATCAAAGCAGGTGTGTCTACTATTTGCAATTGATAGACGTTAATTAAAACCTTAGAATCATCAAGAAATCCTACCACCTTCTGAATCTTGAACACTTAGCACCTTATCAAGACCTAACCATAGATCCCATAATTCAAGTTAGAGGAATTTATGCGCTCATGATATAAAAATTGAAGCAACTAGTAGAATTCATGATTTGAAAGATAAACTTACCACAAGATAAATAGAAATAAACTTACCACAAGATAAATAGAAACTAGAGATTCTCAGATTAAATCACAAAGAAAAATCTCAGAATAATGATAATAATCTCTCCAAAGTATTTGTTTTTTCAAGTCAAGAAATTCTCGAGAGAGAAAATATAAAAATACGTCTCTTAGAACTCAAGTGTCAAGCCCCACATTGAAAATCCCTGAACAATGCTTTTTAAAGTTAATCCTAAATAAGGAAATAAAAAATAGATGTTCAGAAAATCCTTCGAAATAGGTGACGACATTTGTGACAGCATGTCAGGGTCCTTACGACTTATTAGGAATGTCGCCATGCCCTCCAGCATTCTTGGCATCTTCTGCTTTAACTGACAACAAATCTTGACCACTTATCAGATACATGATGACATATCAGAAATATCATCACTTCTTCATTAAAAATTGATTCTCTACCTACACTTGATGGCAACCCTGATGCCTTATCACAGTTATGACGACATGTCAGAAATGTCATCACAGTTTCACTTTAATCCTTCTAACATTGCAACATCTGATGTGATTTCTGATAACTTATCATAGGGCTGATGACTTATCAAGAATGTCGTCAGCCACACTTCTAGTTCTTTTGCATCTATTTTTAGCTCTTTTGCTTCAATTTTCTTAAATTTCCCTTGCATCACGACTTTTATAGTAATATCAAAGTAAAATAATCAAAAACTACAAAAGTTGCTTAAGACTTCTCAATTATTCTTAGTTAAAAGCCTTAAATATGTTAGTGTATGCTTACACATCACCCAACAAAATAGAAGAACCTCAACATCTAGTTATAAATATATATTGAAGTCAATAAAAATGGTTAGATACCTTATTTAATACAATTATCTTTCAAAATATAATATAATTAAAAAAAAAATTCCTAATGAACTAGTCTAAAATGGTAACAGAGTTGCTAAGAGAGAATACAAACGATATGCATGACCCAACTTCTATCATAGGTAAAATAACAGAAGTTATTGGAGATCTTTACCATATCAAGTATGAAAAATATACTAATCCAGCAATCTGGCTAAACATCAATAAGGGTACGACAAGAGTAGTATAAGTACAAATAAAATTCACTCATAAGCATCACCCATTCACTTAAATTATATTATATAAATATCACCTAAATATTCATAAAGATCATATATCTTGAGACATAATTAGCTAGAGATCTTTTATCAAAACAATTCCTTAATACCCTTGATATTACCAACCTTATCATTGAAAAAATCTTCCATTGTTAATATTTTCATCCCTAGACATATAGTATCCATTACTAAATTAAGTCAGACCTCATCTCATAACTATCTATAATGCCTAAGATATATAATGTTTACGTTTTTTTACATTTCAAAACCTGTTGTATAAGATCCTTACATAATATTTAACCTTGTTCGACTAATTCAGTTAATCATTAATAGTCTAGTATATATAGGTTCATTTAATTCTATGGGCACAAATAACAAGACAACAACCCCCCATATTCTGAGCCAATATGAAATAACCCATAGACCACCCGTCATTCACATGGCATAGTTAAAACGTCGAACACCTACTTGGTAGACTTACCTCAAGTTCATAAAACTTAACCTTTATCTACCTTGTTGTCGAGTTTGCCAATGCTATGGCTATCACTATTATAGGCGGAACTTTGATGAGTTTGTGATGGGATCATGCAGCAAAAATCTTAGATCAAATCAAAAAACAAACCTAGGGTATCATACTTGGTTGGAAAATAGATGAGCCGGTACTTATGCAATTGGTGCTTCCAGTGAGTAGAGATCCCTAAATGAGACAGTGTCTCAAAAGGTAGAATAACTAAGTAGTCAAATCGGATTGCTTACTAAGCAATTTTAATCCATTGGAGTGGTAAAGTAAATATTCTGGGTGCTTAAGGTAAATCTACTTGGCATGAAGAGTCTGATAATACGGCAGAAATAAAGTACTTGGATAAAGAGATGGAGGGTTTTTGAGACAGCAAACAAGGGTCCAATCAACATATTTGGAACTCGAGGCAATGGAATCAAGGTTGGAACTACTACACAGATAGGTATAAAGAAAACATAAAGAGAAAGACGGTGACTAGAGGAGAAAGGGTGATTATGAGGAGAAAAGTAGTCTATATATTCCACTAGGTAACCTTGGTATTCATTCTAGAATGGAAGAATTTATAGATAATTTTCTGAAGGGTTCATAAATCCAAGAGATTTAATGTAGACATATCGAGAGTGATCTAGAAAGTAGAATTTGGATGTTATAATAATTAAGTAGCTTAAGAAACAGTTTGGGTAGATATCAGCTATATTGAATCAATACAAACTGGGAAATATTCTAAGAAATACCAACCAACCAATATATACCCAAATGTAAATGAATTTGGAACATATAACAAGATAAAATAACAATCAACTCAAAGACTTTCAGATAGGTCCATGACCATGACCAACCCAAACAAGCCTAATCATCCATTGCCAACCAACCACCATAATCCAAAATCAAAATAATAATAAAGTCCATATCCATGACATAATAAAATGGAACAGTCACAAATCAAATAAAGTTATACGGTATCAGGCCCAATACAAATACTATTTGCAAGGATGACATCACTACCGATACATCCATACCAACCCATAGTAGTCCCGAAATCAAAACAATATTTGTTCAGGGCATGCCTTTAACTATAGAGAAAACCAATGTCCCAGACTAACCAATAAAACATAAGAAACTAAATCTAGAAATATAAATTTCTGATGTATGGAAGCTCACCACTTTAAGTCAACACTAGCTGTTCCCCAAGTTTGATCACTGAGTAGACATGTAGTATGACCAACACTTGTATTGCATGGGGATATAATGTCAAAAATGGTTAGCAGTTGGAGCACTAACATATAACTCAAGGATAAGGATAAAATAGTTCCAATAGTTCAAAACCAATCAATCAATGTGTATACCAATGTAATACATCCATATACATATATGCATATTTACACCATGCCGGGATAGGAGAAAAGATAAGCATGAACTTTAAAAATCATTAACCTGGGATGTCTAGTATGACTGTCATAGAATAAGGCACCCACGGGTTATATGGGCCAAGCTCTCCACTAGCCGAAAGGGCCACGTGTGTGTAACCGCATGATCCAGAGAATATCTATATTTGTATGTGCCATTATGTGGGACTCAAACTTCTCGACATAATAAAGGTGACTTAAGTACATATACATATAGTAAGAGGGACTCGAACCTCCCTTTCATATGTTCATTCGGGGGACATAAACCACCCGATCATAAAACACTGCACTAATTAGTATAATTTCCATTGTTTGTCTCTTGGACTCTACTTTCACAGCCATGCTACGCATCCCACTTTATTGCGCAAATTAAAATCATTATTCCACATAAACAACCATTCGGTCAGTTACTTACCCAAGGCACTTTGTTGGTATCATCATACCAATACTACTTCTAAGTATGCCTTATGCCATTACCATTATCAATCAACCATCCATTCATTTGACTTTGGGGCTTGAACCCATTTTCTAGAAAAGACACTTGTTCAATTCAAAATTTAGGTGCCTGAACACATTTTCTAACAAACACATAAATCAAGTTATTATTTAGGGACTCAAACCCATTTAACAATTTAAACCAGCAACATTAACATTTAGGTTATTAAATGGCCAACAAGGCCTTCATAAAACCACTTACAAACAATTCATATTAATTAGGCTAATGATTTAGTTCAAAACATCCTTAACATGTGAATAATTTATTCTCTTAGGCATTTTCATAAACACTTTAAGGGCATACTATACCATGTCCAAAATCAAAGTATGCCCGATCAAGTTTTGGGTAACCTAAGACCCATTTCTTAAACCATAATAACCAATCACTCATATGTTCAAACTATGAGAAAAAACATGTCTAAGCACAAGCTAAACAAAGGTTAACAATACTCAACTATATTCAACAAAACACTCAACTTTGATTTTCAAAACAACCAATTAAGAATCATAATCATACTTTGAAACACATAATATTTGAGAACTATCAACGAGGGAAGAGTAACATGCCTTACTCAAGAAAATTCACGGAACAAACTTGACACTTAAGTCTCAAGATGTTCACCTTTGAAGAACCCTAGCCCCAATCTTCAAGAGAGATTTTTGAGAGTGTTTCATCTTTAAATAGTGGGTTATAAGGGGCCCCAACATGATTTACGACTTTGGAACATAAGGGTTTTATGTTGAGAAATGTATGAAATACCCTTAGCTTAAAAGATATAACCATACACGCTAGAGGGTTAGACAATACCTCCTAAACTATACCTTGGGGTATGAGTGGTACCCTTATCTTGTACCTTAAGGCATAAATTGGACTTCAGCACTGACCAACATAAGGAAAATAAGGGTAACTCGTACCCTAGTATACGGGAAGTACCCTAAAACCTTACCTTAGGTAGAATAAAATCCACTAGGTTAGTCATACGGTATCATACGATTTGCATCATACTACTAGTACCCTGGAATATGACTTGTATAATCCTTTCAAACCTTGGTCATAAAAAATCAAACCATAGTGACTAACATACGAGAGGGGGACCTTAAATTTACCACATCATACGACTAGTACCCACCACTCATATGATGTCTAGTAAACTCAAATTTATGAAGCGTTCTAATGGTCAAAACCAAGCTATTTTATCAACCAAATAATATAGATAAACGAGGTTATATGTTGAGTATGTTAATTGAAGATTTTGTTTAATGGATGTTAGATTGGTTTCCCAATATGGACTTCGAGAAATACAAGTAGCACTAAGTTTACTTAATTTTTATAAGACTTTACAGCCTTCATCCATATGCTTCTCCAAGGGTGATAAGACAAGAAAGAAGGAAACAAACAATGCCAAAGGTAACCAACATGGATAAACATCTGGTGGATTATCAAGATAATAGAATTCCACATGCTATTGAGAATGCCAAGTCTTGGGGTAAGAAAAATTTTTAGGATAAGAAGAGTATTATGCAAGACATATATCAAGCAGGTTAAGTAGTAGACTAAATTGTATGGTTGCATGTTGACTTGAAGAATAATGTCACTTTGAGTGTTAAAAGGGGCAAACTTGTTAGAGACAAAGAATTTGAGGCAAATTCCTGTGACACAAGTGTAATAAAAGTCATTTGGAATCTAAGACATAACATCACTAATTACATAATGGTAATGAAATGGGCATGGAGTTCATTTTAGAGGCAATATGCTTTGAGTGTAGAAGAAAAGGTGCGGGACCTTTGTGAGGAGTTTGACCAATAAGGTTGCTACTGTCTTAGAATGGGACTTTATGGTGCAGAATAATCATTTTTGTATCTCCTGACTAGTCTCCATCATTTTGATAAAGTTTTAGAGGCCTTCAATAAATAAGAATGTGAAGAAGACATTTTGAGAATTTAGTTTATTTTTCTTTATTGTTTCATTGTATTCTAGATTTTTGAGGCAATTCAATTTAATAAATCTTTGATCATTAGGGTTTATTTTATGAGAATATGAAATTATTTTAAAAGATATTTATCTCTTTAACATTAATATACCTATATATGGCTTAAAAGAGGCTACTAAAATAGGAAATGTCAATAATGTGTTTATTGTATGTTTTCTTTATTAGTCCCTTTATGCCGCTAACATTTTATTTTCTAATATATTTTTTGTTGTTTTCCGAAAGGTTGCTTTGTGCACTCTAGCCTATCACAAATCATCAAATGGGGCTTCTCCTCCTGATCCTCTTCCAACAAGTCTAGTTGATTAAGGTAAAGACAAAATGAAAGACAATTACAGTGCCATAGGTAAATATGGTGCTAGTGCAAAAGGAGAATGTGTCGTTGGACAATGTGAAATTATTTTAAGATCGGAACAATGAATCCTCAAGCAACAAGGGAGTTGTCACAAGTGTGAAACTTGGATAATATTTCCCTTACCCTTAACAACCCTCTCAATCCGTAGGTTGACAGTTATACTACTACAAAATCCAAAACCTCTACTCCAAGTCACCAACTACTGTCACAACCTTCATATATTCCAAATCCCACATATACCTCGATTAAAATATCGAAAACCATTAAAACTACACATATTCCTACAAAACATATTTAGAATCCTCAATATTTAACTCACCTAGCTCCACAAAATTCTTCTGAATCCTATTGATTCCCCCTAAAATATCCAAAATACACCATTCACTAACCTATCCTAAAACCAAGCATTATGGAACCTCACATAGAATACAAATATTGAAACAACCGTATTTACACACCCTAGTATGAACCAAAGCCTTTAAAAAAATATCCCATGATGCGATCTGTAATTTAGAGGTTTAAGTATATTAATGGAAGTAAAGGATTGAATTTAGTTATGAAAATCTATGTGTACACTCTAACGTAGTTTTACCAGAGAGGTGCAAACCTCTAAATTTGGAGACTTATATGGAATCAAAGTTCATAAGTGGTATTTCCAAATGTATTCTAATTGTTGGTAGGACTCAGTAAAAATAAGAAAATAAGGATGAAAATGTTCATAAGAATCACGTCGAGAGGCTTTAACTTAGTAGATTGATCCAAACATAAAGAAATGAATATGTTGCATTGATATGGTATCTGATTTCATTGAACGATTCATGTTTAAATTTGAAAATGCCACCAACTGATTCAGACTTCGAAGAACAGGCCAAATGAGTCATCTAGGGACTATGCTATAAGATGGAGGTCCAATGCTATAAAAGTTCAAATGAAGAAATATTTTAAGAACTACAATACCTTCATTAAATGATAATTGTTCTTGACAAAAGTTTTTGTTTGAATAATCAATGTACAGGAAATACTAGAGAAAGTTTTCATGAATGGTAAGATTATCTTCTGGAAGCTTTACATGTTGTAAATAAAGCCTTGGAATCAGTAGAAATTTTTGAGAACAAGAATAAAAAGAGGTGGGTATAGTGTTGGTAGATAAGTTTAAAAGAGTGCTCCCAATTACCAAACCCCTATTAAACCTCTATTACCCTATCAGTAATCTTAACTGTCATATCAAATATCTCCCTACAAATTTAACCTCCATTCTCATATCACACACCATTATACTAAACGTCTACTCTATAGAAAATATATCCATAATTCTAAAGTTCTAGTTATCTAGTCTGCAATGTACAAACACTCCAATCCTCTAAAATGAAAAATCATAAAATGAAAGCCAATTTTTAGGAATAACAATACACTATTCTTGATGAACCCATAGCCCATTAACATGAAAATCTCAGAGAAGTTGGCTATATCATACCAATCCCTACTGTACTTGTTAATACTCAATTTGACCAATACAACCCTAATAAATATAAAACCTACAACTTTGGGATTAAAGGGCATCCTGTTAAGGAATGCTTCACTTTGAAAAATAAAATGTAGAAGCTAATTGATACCAAGACCTTTCAGTTGAATGATCCATGTCGAACGTCACCAATAATCCACTTCTGGATCATCAAGTGAATAAGCTTGATGTTAATGAAGTTTTAGGCATAGATAACTTCATATAGTTAACTTATAAGAAAAAGGGTGAGCCCATTACTACCAAAAGTAAGCACCAGTTAAAGTTTGGGTAGCAATTTCTAACCCTTCTTTCAGTGTCTTCAGAGAATCTCCAGTTATTTATAACCCTTATGTAGTCTATTAGAACTATGAGAAGAACACTCCAAGAAAAGCAATGGTGGTTGAAGAAGATGTTACCCAAAGTGTCACCAGATCAAGAACTAGCAGATTATCTTGCCGAGAATCATGTGGGGGAGGGGAGGAGTATAAGTCATTGAAGACTTACATTCCCAATGAAAAAGTCGAGTTTATAGGGGAAGACATCTATTAATAATATGATGGTTGGATATTATTCTTTTATTATAATACAAATTTCAAAGAAGTATGTATCAGAGCTATTTTAATTTTAGTGTTAGCCAAACTCAAATTTCCTTGTATAAACAACATGACTAAATATGAAGCTTGTATTTTGGGACGTGGTTTGGCAATTAATTTAAATATTCAGAAAATATTAGTGATTAGAGATTCAAATTTATCAATTTATCAATTATGAGGAGAGTTGGATATCAAAAATACAAAGCTCCCACCATACTTAAATTGTTTACTAGAATTATGAAAGAGGTTTTACAAGATAGAGCTCAATCATGTCCCAAGAATCTAGAATGAGTTGGTAGAGGCTTTAACCACTTTGACATCCACGATCCAATACCCAGACTATTATTATCTTAATCATATTCCCATCCATATATAGAAACAACCACATATTATTTTCATGTAGGAGGTACTGATGGAAATTATGGTATCTTGATATACATGGATATTTTAAGAAGGGAAATTATCTAGAGAATACAATAAGTGTTCAAAAGCGCACCATTCGGAGGTTAGCCAGTCAATTCTTTTTTAGCAAGGAAATCCTATGTAGGACGACTCTTATCTAGGGTTTTTAAGGTACATTTAAGCCAGAGAGAATCAAGATTGATTAAGGAAGTACATGCTGGAATGAGCAATCCTTACATAAATGGATTTATGTTGACAAATAAGACATTGAGATCAGGTTTCTTTTTGCTTGCTATGGAATATCAATTGCATATTTTATATGTATAAGGGTCATCAATGTCAAACTCAAATTAGTATAATTCGAGCTCCTCTTAATGACCTCCATATCATTAGCTTACCTTGGCCCTTTGCAGCTTGGAGCATGGATGTCACTGGTCCTATTGAACGATTGCGTCCAATGGTTGCAAATTTCTTATTTTTTTAATTTATTACTTAACTAAGTGGGTTGAATCCATTTCTCATAAGTCAGTCACAAAGAAGGTTCTAGATAATTTGGATCAAAATCACATTATTTGTCTATTTGGATGCCTTTAGTCTATCATCACAAATAATAAAGCCAACCTCAATAGTGATTTGATGAGAAGAAAATGTGATAAGTTCAAGATAAAGCATCGAAATTCCACAATATATAGACCAAATAATAAATGGATCCGTATAGGTTGCAAAAAATAACATAAAAAGGATACTGTAGAAGATGATTGATAATTACAGATATTGTCATAAGAAGCTACCTTTTCCACCGTTGGGATACCTCACCATAATCAGAATCTTCAAGGGCTCCACACCCTACCTTTTGGTTTATGGTATTAAAAAAATGATACCCTATTAAGGTTGAAATACCATCTTTAAAAATTATTTAGGAAGCAAAATAAATGACATTGAATTGGTTCAAATTAGATTCAAGAAATTTGCACCTATTAATAGAAGGTGAATAAATTCTATTTGTCATGGTGAGTTCTACTAGAATAGAATGGACAAATATTTCTAGAAGAAGATTAAACCAAGACACTTTATACCTGGACAGTTTTATCTGAAATGGATTTTTCTGCACCAAGTGGAAAAGGAAAATTCTACTAAATTGACAAGAACTTTATGTGGTTTATTGAGTTTTGAAAGGATGATTGCTCATGCTTTTGGAAATGGATGGTAAAATTTGGTCCGAGCCTATTAATTTAAATGTTGTTAAGATAGATTATGTTTAATCTTTATTCCATGCCTTGTTATCTTACAATTGGAACTATGTTTGAACTGATTCCCATTTAGAGGGATACATAGGAACTTAATGGATTTCTATCCTATCATAATAAAATTTTCTTATTTCCTCTTTGTTAGAATGTAAGTGGGTAAAATTTTTTAGAGGACCTCAAAATTTCTATGAGAAATAGTAGTTGCGCAACGTTAAAAATTCTTTGCAAAGCAATCTTTTGTAACCTACCAAAGAAATCAAAATTTACATTGGGGCAAAATATTTTGAGTGGTCTTTAAAACTTTCTAATCAGAAGATGATTTCTCATAAGACATTCGTTGGATTGAAACATGTTATAGTCGTTGATTCAACAATATTTCCTTTTACTTCTCATTTTTTTCAAAATCAAATATTTTCAAAATATGATTTTAGAACTATTTTTTATTTATTTTTCGATCTATGTAAAATCCTAGACTAAGTTCAGCATTAGTCTACAGCATCGAGCAAGAAGAAAACACGCCACGCAAGGTGAGACACAAATCAACCTCTCTTTTACAAATCATAGTTTTTCTTTATGTGTAAAATTAATAGGTACGAGTTGTTAGAATCGCTCCACGACAGCCTGAATAATTATTATCACAAATGGCCTCTCTATCACTTTAATATGCGGAAGAGGCTAAGCTACTCTATTTCTTAAATTTTAAGAATACCACGTCTGACACTGTGTTGCATTGATATCCATGATAGCCAATCAAACACTGGATTACATCAACAAGCCCGATAAGTAATCCAACAATATTTGCATCAATATAACCAACAATCAATCCAACACTATGTTTCATTAATTGTGTTGGCACCAATTCGACACTGCATTGCATCAATAGGATCAATAACCAATCCAACACTAAATTTCATTTACAAGCTTGATAATTGATCCAACAATACATTACATTTATAGGATTGATATCAAACATGACAATACCTCACATCGACATACCTGATAGCCAATACAACCCTACATTGCATCAACAAGCCAATAGCCATCCAATATGACATGGCATTTACAAACTCTACATCAGACATCGTATTGGGCTACTACAAACAAAGTTTAATAACAGATTACACTACTCAGCATAGATAAGCTTTCTTTAATTACCCTACACCATCTCCTAGACTTGGGATTTACTTTCTGTTAATCATGATATGAAGCATTATAGTCAAAAGGTGCCAGCTTTATGGTCAGCAGGCATCATTATATGGCCATACGATTTTCTTTTTACTTAACATGGCCCTATGACATAGTAGCTTAAATACATCATTCTTGTCGTCTTAAAGCAAATGTTCATGGTCTAAAAGGGAAATTGCTTCATGATTAGATACTTATAAAAATTATATTTATCTTATCCATATCCTCAAACTATTTTATCTAATTATGCTAAAAATGTAAAGGTAATGAAGGGTGAACGGGTTACAAATGGGAATGATTTTTGCCCTCATTTTTAGTGTATAAATCTACTAATACCATGTCATTTCAATTTATCTTCAAACATATTCACCTTTTATTTCCATACTTCTCACTATGTCTTTTCTTCAAATCATAATCACCCCAATCTCATTGACCCATACTAACATTTTTATTTCCCATATAGCATATCAACTTATTTTAGGAATCTCATTCATTCTGAAATCTAGAACTAAACACGCATAAAAAAGAGATATTTACGTTACTTGAAACAAAAGTCTCGATCTCACTATTTTAATAACCACCGAATATTGTTTCGATTCCATTGAACTGTCCACTAGATAAGACAAAATTTGCTACTACATCAATGTTCTTTGCTTGACAATTCTTCCATCATTTCCAAGCAATGAAGGGGTAGTTGTTGACACTCATTTTTAACCTCCCAATATTCCATGTAGTTTCTATCTCACAAATAAATTATCAGTTTTTGTATTAATATTTATTTACTTATTATTCGCATTTCACATTCATGCATTTAAGTGTACAATTGATTTTATCATTTAATTTTATATTTTATATAGTATAAATAATTTTTATTTTAAATCTAAAATTTTGCATAATATTTTTGATATTTATTAAATTATTTCCACAAATATTCATATTCATAATTTACAAACACAATGTTTACTACTACACTCTTACTCCTGCTGCTACTGCTACCAATTTATTATGATATAAAAACTAGGTAATAATGGCCCTTATCGCACCACAACCTTCATGAGTTAGCCGATCACCCAAATTGGTAAAAAGAAAAAAATTGATAAAAGCATAAAACTCAAGGGAGACATCATGAATGAAGTAAGGCCAATCATGGAATATATAAATGTAATAAGCAGAATTCATTAAAAATAACATAAACCATCTAAAACCTGGTATCATAATGTAAAAACAATCTAAGTGCAAATAAAACATTGAAAAGTACAAAATCCATCTTTGATCCAATTAAAGACATAAGTAAGATAGAGTGAGGCCCAAAACTTTTTGCTAAACACTAGAATGGTCTACTTCCTAGAATATCACCAACCAACGACACAATCTCAACTACTGCATGTCGTACTCTAATCTGTATCTGCACCCAAAAGGGTGAAATTGTGATAAGTATCGGTGAACTTGTAATCAATAGGTATAATAGGACGATTGAGCAATGTAGGAAATAAGACAAGTATATTATACTATGAGCACATCACTAGCAAGCAGAAAAGTCCCAAATAGTAAATCACACCATATCCACTAACTGTTTTAATATATGAATACACAAAATGGAAAAATTATAGTTATCCATATGAAAGCACGCATAAACTAAGAACAAGAACAAATCAACAAAACTATGATAAAAGAAGAAAGATGCATATGCAATGTAATGCAAAGCCATGTTGATGGGATAAATGATGAAAACCATCACATGAATTTCTGTATACACCTGTTGAGCTTGAAGCTTAGGTAGGACACATGGGGGATTCACAAACCTTATATTTTATCTTACATTGCAATTCAACAATAACATCATACCTAGTGTATTTCCACAAAGTGGAGTCTGAGGGGTAAAGTATACATAATCCATACAACTACCTCACATAAAGTAGAGAGGTTATTTTTAATTAACCCTAGCTCAGGATAGATAACAATAGAGCAAACAAAAAAACTTAAAAGCGAACAATAAAAAGGGATATCATACCTTTAGATAATAAAGAAAACAAGACACCCATAAGGTGATACAATAAACTAGTTACTCAAAATCATAGACAAAACAAAAATACCCTGAACAAGTGACTACAAGAAACTATAGATACAAATACCAACAAACCTACAATTATGAATGTACACCTAACTACTAAACCTCTATCTTAATCTACATCCTCTACACATTCCTATCAAGGGTCATGTCCTTCCAAGGTTGTAACTGTTCAATGTCATACCTAATCACCTACCTCTAATATTTCTTCTGCCTACCTCTACCCTTTTTTAAAACTATCCATAGAGATCCTCGAACACATTCATACTAGAGCATCCATGCCTCTCCTCAATACATGGTCAAAAAATCACAACCTTACTTCTTGCATCTTGTCCTCCATCGAAGAGACTCTCACCTTTTCTTGAATAATCTTATTTATAATCTTATCTCTCTTGGAAAGTCTGCACATCTATCATAACACTATTATTTTGACGACATTCAACTTTTAGATGAGGGAGTATTTAACTATCCAACGCTCCACTCTATACAACATAGCTGATCGGACTTCCACTCTATGGAACTTACATTTAAGCTTAGAATCACCTTCTTATCATCAAAGACTCAAAGAGAACCTCCATATTAACAACCCTACACCAATATAGTTTGTGAAATCATCATTAATATCACTATCCCCCTAAATAATAGATCAAAGATACTACAAAGTCTCCCTTTTCTTAAAGGATTGAGAATCCAGCATCACTACCACGTCAGCCTAATGTGATAACTCACTAAACATATATTTTAAGTACTCTGTCGTGGCCCTACTTAACCTAAATCCTTTAGAATCCAGAGTATATCTCCAAACCTCCAACTTAGCTTTAAATACCCCTAAGACTCGTCAAATAGTACAACATCATCATTAAAGAGAAGACTATAAGTCACCTTTGATTCAATATATTGCATCAAATCATCCATTATCAAGGCAAATAAAAAGGCTTAAAATCAAACACTGGTGCAACCATGTAAGAAAATGAAAGTGCTTTAAATATCCCCCTAACATTCTTACACGAGTCTTTACAATATCATACATGTCCTGAATCAACCTAATGTATGCTATGAGCACCCCTCTAGCCTCTAAGAACATTAACATAATATCCCTACAGACTTTGTCGTATGCCTTCTTAATATCAATGACCACCATGTGCAATAAATTCTTTCTCTCCCTAAAATGCTCCACTAATATCCTCATGAAGTAAATAGACTACATAGTCTATCGACGGAGAATAAAAGCAAACTGGTTCTTGGAAATAGTGACAAACCTCCTCAACCCTTAAATTTACCACCCTTTCCAAAACCTTTTTAGAATGACTCAACAGCTTGATATCCTTATAATTATTGCAACTCTTAATGTCCCCCATGTAACTATATAATGGAATCACCATACTCCATGTTCAAGCTACAAATATATTTGGTACCCTAAAAATGATTTTAATATGCTTTGTCAACTACTCCAAACTTACCCCACTTATGGCCTTCTAAAAATCCTCCAACATCTTATCCGACCTAATCATCTGACCCCTATAGATTCTATGAAGAGAACCTTTGACCTCCACAACCTTGATACACCTATAATAACCATAATCATGAAACTTCATATAGTTCCCTATGTCCCCCAACATAAAACCTTTGTCTCGCTCAAATATAAAAAAGGCTATGAAAATAAGACTACAATGCCTCCTAATATGGCATTCTTTACAAAAACTTTTCCATCCTGCCCTTGATGTACTTCACCAGTTTAAGGTCATGGGGCCATCATTGTCTATCTTTGTCTAGGCTATACAACTTCATATCTCTACCCTTTACCTTTAAAGCTGCATATAATCTGTTAAAAGTTTTCACCTTAGCCGTCAACAGTACTAACTTTACCTCTCTTCTAGCCAACTTGTACGCCTCTTAATTTATCCATTTAACCTTTCTATACATTCTTTCTATCAAATTTTCACAGGCCACCTTCTTAGAAACTACCTTCCTTTTAAATTATTTATTCCACCACCTATCCCCCTGATGTTTTTCATATCAACCTCTAGAGATAGCCCAACACTTCTCTAGCTATCTCTTTAATACAACTATCAATCATTTCACACAAACTATCCATACCTTCTCTATTCTCCCAAGCCATAATTTTTATCACATTTTCCCTAATCTCTAAAGCTTTGGCTAAATTAAAACATACCACATTTAATCCTAGGGCAATACTCCACACCTCTCTTCTTTATGCCTTTTTTGACTTCCAAGTCCATCACCAGGAGTCTATGCTGGGTTAAAAGATTCTCACTAGGTATAAATTTACAGTCTTTACATATCACTCTATCAATCATTATAAGGAGCAAATAGTCTATCAAAGTCCTTGCCATAAAACTATGAAAGGTAATATTATAACACCCCGAGATCCCATCCCGAGACGTCACAAGGTGCTTATTGACCCGAAGGACCACAAGCTAACCTTTTTTGATATATGAACATCTACACAGCATAATATCTAAAATAAATGCATAAACTTTCTATAAGGTTCAACACATCTATACATACTCAAAACTATTTACTGATACATCCATCTGAAAAGCCTCTAAACTGTCTAAACTATGGAGTTTATGGGAAAGGTCCCCAACTAACTCTGTCAATTGAAAATAAATAAAATCTAAAATAATAATAGTAAACTGAGCTTCGTCCTTAAAAAAAGAGGACTCACTGCTACTGTTGCTGATAGGGACTGAACCACTAAGGATAATCTGGATCCTATGCCTCTGAACCTATGATGTCAAATAAAATACCATAGCATAAATTTGTCAGTACAGGAATGTACCGAGTATGTAGGCGAGGTAGGCTAATGCAAGGGCTAATGCATGTACAATATCTAAACTGAAAAATCATGAAAGATACTACATGAGAATACATACATTAATGCACAGAACATGATCAAAATCATCGCAACTCTAGATACTGAAACTCGCATACCATTTTACTGAAGACTCAACTCACTACCGATATTGAGATACTGAATTACTGATTGCTCTAATACTGATAATTGAGGATCTAGATGTTCTTACATCAAGGACTGTACTCTGAGCTTACTACTTTTGACTGACAGAATGAGCGGTCAACTTTGCTAACAGATTATTCTAGAAGAGATTATCAATAATAAGAAGTATGATTATATCTGAATATGATAATAAGAATATTCAATAGAAATATAATATTGTGATCAATCCTGTTTGGCAGCGTATCTTAGAATATGATATCAATCTACTATATATGTCACCAAGCCTATCTAACGGGATGGTCCATAAATCGATAGAACTATCTGAGTTTCTCATAAAGATAGATGATTGTATCTGACAGTCCTAATTTCTAAAGATTGATTCTGAAACTACGAATGAATTTGACACAGAAACTGTGGTAAGTGTTCACTTATTTGACATGTCCTAATCTACCAAAGGTGGGGTCCAATCTCTACCCTCGATTGGGAGGGTGCAAATATCTTGCCACCAGTAAAGACATTATCTTTATATGCATTATCTTTATGTGAACCTCATCTATCAGGTGCTCAAATGAGAACGGTAGATCCCTCATCTAATATGTCAAGCCACCTTATCTACCCTCATCTAACAGGTAAGATGTCTCTTATCTACCCTTAACTAGTAGGTATGATTCTCAATCTACGCTTTCTATGTAGTTATGGAGCACACAGATTGCATCAAATAGTCACACCCTCAACTAGTAGGTGAGTTCCCATTCTTGGGATAGCTTGGCGCTAGTTATTAACCCCAACTAAAAGACTCTGACTGAATTCTTAACTGAGCAAAACTGAACTGAATCTGATACAGATCGTGTTTCTCAAAAGATCTAACAGAGTTACGCTGAGATTACTTCTTTTCATATCAGATGGATAAGACATCGAATAATAGAATCTGACTTATGATACAAAGCTTGAATAGATTACTCAAATCACTTCTGAGATTAGAATTGAATCATTTGAAAACTATTAGATCTGATATGATAATAGAAGTAAGGCTAGATTACTAGCGATACAGAGATTACAAATATTTTTGAGATTACTAAGCATTCTTAAGTTCCATACTTGTCTGAGAATACAAAGTTCTATAGTTCACTGAGTTCTATGAATAATGGATCAACTAGAAGAATCGAGAAACTGACACGAGCTCTAGACAACAGCTCTATTTTTGAGTATAAATACCCCCAGGACTCAATAGTATAAAAGTAAGCATCATCATTAATTCATCATCACAAGCATTTATGCATCATCACAATCATTCAAGCATCTTCACAAGTAATTCAAGAATCATGCCATATGTTCATTTCCATAGTCATTAAACATTACCTCAAGCATTTAAGAATCTCAAACATCTATTAATCATCACAGTCATTAGGGACTCACTTTAAGCATCTCGGAATCATAATCAGACAATAACATAGGGGAAACATAGTACTAGATTGTACTCCCTTTAACAAGGAGTAAGCTTAAGCATCTCAGAATCATAATCAAATAATAACGTCGGGGAAACATGCTACTAGATTATACTCCCTTCAGCAAGGTTTTAGCTCTATTATTTCATACCGATATTGATCTTCCCTTGTGTTTGGATGTCCCATGGCTTGGGGAGACTTCATACTATCACGTCATAACTTACTTGCTAACCACTTAACATGCATTAAAAGCTTAAAATATATCAAGAACACATAATTAGGGGAATTTACAACCATCATATCTCCACTTTCTCACTAGGGTCTTTCAAAAACCACTCGACATGATTGGCTTTACACCTATTTAGAAATTTCATGCTATCTTGGCATATTTCACTCACTAAAGCATTTTATCAACCACTAGGCATGCATGGACTAGCTCTCAATTTGGGTTTCCTATTCAACATACTATAATCGACCTTATGCTTCACCTAAGCTCTTTATAAAACCTATGGGAAATGTTCTTCACTTATTCAACAATTTCTATACCCAAAAGTCATAGACCCATCACATGGAAATACAACTTCAACAGGGTCTATCACAAACATCACATGAATTCCACATAATAGGGTCAAAGCTCATAAATTTTATAGGTAAACATAAATCAAAACTAAAAAACACATTAAACATCCATTTCAACTCATAAAAACCATTAACAATGCATAAACATAAAAATCTTTTTATATTAAAAAGGGTTCTTAAGCTTCTTGGATGAAAGGGACCCAAGAATCAACATTTACATACCTTAACTTTTAAAATTGGATGAACTTTAGTTCTTGAAACTTTATCCACACTTGAAATAAATAAATACTTGAGGCCCACACTATGAGGAACTTGATAATTGGAGAAACCTTCAAGAATTTAAGGATGAATTTTGGAAGATTAGGGTTCTTCACTGAAACCCTAGACATTCTTGAGAGAATTGAAAAAGAAAATGATTGAATTAGGATTTGTATGAGGTTTACTCATATTTATAGAGGCTCAAAAAATTGGAAAATGACCAAAATACCCTTGCAAAAATGCCCTTGAATTGCTGAAAAAATATACTTAAAGCCATCTGTGACAGGTCGTCAAGTCCGTGATAGGTCGTCAAGAATGGTCGTCACAAAAGGGGTCCAAATTCTTAACTTTTTGTCCAAGGATGATGACATCATTAGAAATGTCATCAAAATGTGACGACGTCGTCAGAAAGGTTGTCCGAAATGTGATAGACGGTCAGAAACGTCATTAATGTTTTCCACCTTGACATGCTTGAATAAAATAGGGATAACTCTTTGCTCCATTGTCAAATTTAGGAAAAATTGGTATCATTGGAAAGCCTATTCAAAAATATTTTATTTGATATATAGCAAGTCACCAATTTCCTCATATACAATGAGTTATGGTCGATTGAAGTTGACCTAAATTTTTACGATCACTAAAACTTTATCGATAGGAAAGCCTTCAACTCGACCATAAGTTAGGGGACCTCTATGATCTTAATTCATAATAAAATAGATTCCTAAATGATTCAAAGTATTTCATACTTTGGAGGATATTTCTGAAACATTTTGACTCGGATTTTCATTTTACCAAATACGCTCTAAGGCTTAGACTGGAAGAGGATTTGGCGGGCCATTACATTATCTCCCTATTGAGAATATTTGTCCGCGAATCTCGCTTAGTAGACTGAGATTACGGATTAACAAAACTTACTCAAGAAATGTAAACATCTCAGATCAGGACTACGCAACTAGAACGACTAACATATAGAGTTCTCACACTGGGCATGCATACATGATGCATGGAATACTCGACTGATGATACTCATTGCTGAATTCTCATAATACACATGCATATCTTATGCATGGACTCATAACTGGGATGATCTAATGAATACATGACTGAACACTCGTTGAAAAGATGAACTCTCTCTACTAAATACGCTGATCTAATGCATGAATGTCCGGCTAAGCTGACTTTTGGAAGCACGACTTGACAATGGAACAATGATTCATGAAAAATTTGTAAGGAAAATCTGGACATGCATCGAGATGAATATAATGGCATTCAACATCACAATACCATGAGGTATCTCCCCCTTTGGATTTTATGTCCCTCTAAACTTACTTCGCTAAAATACTAGAGTGGAGCACAGGGCACCAATAGACTGGGTCATAATTGACTGATCAAGATCTGAAACTTATGCATGACTCATGCTAACATATAAGCTCAAAACAAGAGAGCAGGATCTATTAATGCATAACATAAAGATGAAGGGCTCATAACAAACCCGGGTAAATTTTAGGGGATCTTTCCCGATCAAGGCGAGCCTGAAGTGCATACAATCTATTATGAGCTAAAGGATGACTACGCTAACTTCGGGGACCTGGCTTAGGACATTGTCAAACTTTGTTACCGGTCTCTCCACATTTTAAGTACACATCACCATCGGCTCTATATACATCCATATGATTCTTACCATATTCTTCATAGAACAGGTAGGGACGAACACCATTATTACTACATTGGGCTTTGGCACTTGGCGCTCCTTTAAACCTGATACCCCTAACCGTAGGTGTAAGTACACTAGTTGAAGATGGACCTGGAACTAAAAATCTCTGACCATGCTGAGAACTATTACCACCTTGAGACCCTGACTGCAAGAAACCACGACTACCTGTCTTAGATCTTTTACTCCCTCTTTCTCTTTCCTTTATCTTATCTGCCTCAATCTATTGTACATGAATCATTATCCGAGAAAGATCCATATCTCTTTTGTGCATGGAAGATCTACACTCTTTTAACACATTACTTGATATTCCAGTCAAAAACTGATTCACACTCTCTCTAGGGTCAGCTATAAAGTTGGGAGCATACTTAACTAATTGGTTAAATTTAAGAAAATACTCTTTCACTATCATGGAGCCTTGCCTTAGGTTCTTAAAATCTTCTACCTTAGCTTCTCTCATTTATAGCAGGAAAAACATATCTAGAAAGGCACTCTAAAAGTCTAGCCAAGTCACGAGAGCTGCAGTCTCCCCTCTACATTTCTCCCACATCACTACCCAATCATGAGCAATATCTTTCAACCTATAAGATGCTAACTCAACACTCCCCTTCTCTGACACATGCATAATCTAGGTGATCTTCTTCACCTCCTAAAAAAACAACTATGGATCCTCACCTACTACTGACCCAAAGAATTTAGGCGGGTTCATTTTCATGAGTCTTCTAATCCTAGTTGCAAAAGAATTTCCATCTTGCTGAGTTGGGACCATAGCCTGACGGTTGACATAAACATTAGTCATTGCCTGGGCTAGCGCCTGGAAAGCTGCCCAAAACTATGCATGTGACACACTCTTATTTTCAGGATCTACTGGCTGAGGAGGCTGATCATCAACAATATGGACAAAGTCTCTGTGAGGAGGAATACTTTATAAATAAAAGAATAAAGTGAATTAGACTGAGGATACATATGACATCATGCTCACTCGTACAAAACTATCACTGAAAGAAGAGGAACTGCTCCTAAGAACATCCTGTAGCCTCTTATACATAATTGTGGCATGATATACACTCATATACTAGACTCTACTAGATGCTGCTTTTCAGACTCCCTAGGATACTCTTAAACCTTAGGCTCTGATATCAAGTTTGTAATGCCCTGATATCCCATCCTGAGATGTCACACGGTGCTTATGGACCCGAAATACCATAAGCTAACCCTTTTTTGATCTTTGTAGCTATACACTGCATAATATCTGATATAAATGCAGAAATTTGCCATATGATTCAATAGATCTATACATACTCAAACCTGAAAACTGAATACTAATACATCCATCTAAAAAGCCTCTAAACCGTCTAAATTGTGGAGTTGATGGGACAGGTCCCCAACTAAATCCATCAACTGAAAATAAACAAAATATGAAACAATAATAGTAAACTAAGATTCATCCATGAAAGAAGAGGACTCACTGCAACTGCTGCTGATTGGGACTGATCTGCTATGGATAATGTGGATCCTCTGCCTCTAAAGCTATAGTGTCAAATAAAATACCATAGTGCAAATGCGTCAGTACAAGAATGTACCGAGTACATAGACAAGGTAGGATAATGCAAGGGCTCACGCATGCATAATATCTAAACTGAATAATCATGAAAGATACCACATGAGAATACATACATGAATGTACAGAACATGAACACAATCATCGTTACTCTACATATTGAAACTCGCATACCACTTTACTACAGACTGAACTCACTACTGACACTAAGATACTGAATCACTAACTCCTCTGATACTGATAATTGAGGATCTAGATGTGATTACATCAAGGACAGTACTCTGAGCTTACTACTTTTGACTGACATAATTAGAGATCAACTTTCCTAACAGATTATTCTGGATACGGTTATCAATGACAAAAAGTATGATTATATTTGAATCGTATGACAAAAATATTAATAGAAAACTGATACTGTGATCATGTCTGGCGGCATATCTCTGAATATGATGTCAATCAACTATATATGTAACCAAGCCTATCTATCGTGAAGGTCCATAAATCAATGGAACTATCTGAGTTCCTTATAAAGATAGATGACTGTATCTGACAGTCCTGATTTTTGAAAATTAATTCTAAAACTAATACTGAATTTGAAACTAAAACTGTGGGAAGTAGGCACCTAACCGACATACCCCAACCTACCACAGGTGGGGTCCAACCTATACCCCCAGTTGGGAGGGTGACAATATCATGCCATGGGTAAACACATTATCTTTATGTGCATTATCTTTATATGACCCTGATCTATCAGGTGCTCAAATAAGAACGATAGAGCCCTCATCTAACAGGTCAAGCCACCTCATCCACCCTAATCTAACAGGTATAATGTCCCTCATCTACCCTTATGTCTCAACCTATTCTAGCGACGTAGTTCTGAAGCACAAAGGTTGCATCTAATAAACACACCTTCTACTAGTAGTGAGTTCCCATTCGTGAGCTCACTCGGTGCTAGTTTGACTCCCAACTAAAAGACTCTGACTGAATTCATAACTAAGCACAACTGAACTAAATTTGATATTGGTCATGTTTCTCAAAAGATCTAACTGAGTTACGGTGAGATTACTTAGTTCCGTATCTGACGGCAAAGACATCGAATCATAGTATCTAACTGATGATACAGAGATTGAATAGATTGCTCAAATCACTTTTTAGATTAGAATTGAATCACTTGAATACTATTAGATCTTAGGTGATTGTAGGACTAAGGCTAGATTACTAGCGATACAGAGAATAAAGGGATTTCTGAGATTGGTGAGCTTTCATAAGTTCCACACTTATCTGAGGATACAGAGTTCTATAGTTCACTAAGTTTTGAGAATCATGGCTCAACTGGAATTATTGAGAACTTGACATGGGCTATGGACAACAACTCTATTTTTGGGTATAAATACCACCAGGACTCGATCGCATAAAAGTAAGCATCATTATTTATTCATTATCACAAGCATTCATGCATCATCACAATCATTCAAGCATCTTCACAAGTAATTCAGGAATCATACCATATATTCATTTCCATAGTCATTAAAGATGCTACTACTCATTAAAAGAGTGACTTGAAGCATCTTGGAATCATAATCATATAACAACATTGGCCAAACATGCTACTAGATTGTACTTCCTTCAACAAGGTTTTACCTCAGCTATTTTATACCTATTTCAAACTTGACATTTGTTTGGATATCCCATGTCTTGGGTAGACTTCATACTATCACGTCATAATATACTTGCTAACCACTTGATATGTATTAAAAGCTTAACATATACCAAGAGAACATAATTGGGGGAATTTACAACCATTATATCTTCAATTGTTCACTAGGGTCTTTCAACAACCACTAGAAATGACCTATTTTACACCTATATGGGAATTTCATGCTATATTGGAACATTTCACTCACTAAGGCATTTTATCAAACACTAGGAATGCATGGACTAGATCACAATTTGGGGTTTCCTATTCAACATACTATAGTATCCCTTATGATTCACCTACGATCTTTATCAAACCAATGGTGAACGTTCTTCACTTATTCAACCATTTCTACACCCAAAAGTCATGAACACATTACATGGAAAAACAACTTCAAGAGGGTCTATCACAAACATCACAGGAATTCTGCATACTAGGATTAAAGCTCATAAATTTTGTAGGTAAACATAAATAAAAACACAGAAACACATTAAACAGCCATTTCAACTCATACAAATCATTAACAACTTATAAACATAAAAATCTTTTAGTTTTAAAAAGGGTTTTGAGCTTCTTGGATGAAAGGGATCCAAGAATCAACATCTACATACCTTAACCATTGAAATTGGATGAACTTTAGTTCTTGAAACTTCATCCACACTTGAAATAAATAAATTCTTAAAGCCTACACTATGAGGAACATGATTCTTGAAGAAACCTTGAATAATTTATAGATGAGTTTTGGACGATTAGGGTTCTTGAATGAAACCTTAGATATTACAGAGAGGATTGGAAAAGAAAATAATTGAATTAGGGTTTGACTGAGGGTTCCTAATATTTATAGAGGCTCAAAAAAGGTGAGAAATGAAAAAAATACCCTTACAGAAATGTCCTTGAATTACTGAAAATTTATACTTGACGCCATTCGTTACAGGTCGTCAGGTCCTTGATAGGCTGTCACGAATGATCATCACAAAATAGGTGCAAATCCTTGATGTTTTACCCAGGGCTGACGATGTCATTAGAAATATCGTCAGAATATGACGGCATCATCAAAAAGGTCATCAGAAACGTGATAGACCATTAGAAACGTCATTACCATTTTTCCAGCTTGACATGCTGGAGTAAAAAGGCAATAACTCTTTGCTTCGATATAGAATTTAGGTAAAATTTGTATCATTGAAAAGATAATTCAAAGATATTTTATTTGATATATAGCAAGCCACCCAATTCTTGATATACAATGAGTTATGGTCGATTGAAGTTGACCCAAATTTTTATGATCACTAAATATTGAACAATAGGAAAGCTTTCAACTCGACCATGAGTTAAGGGAACTCTATGATCTTAATTCATGCTCAAATAGATTCCCACTCGATTTAAAATATTTCATACTTGCAAGGATATTTTTGAAACATTTTGACTTAGATTGTCATTTTACCAAATGCGCTTTAAGGCTCAAACTAGAAGAGAATTTGGCGGGGCATTCATTATCTCCCCCTCGAGAACATTCATCCTCGAATTTCACTTAATAGACATAGATTATGGATCAATAGAACATAATAAATGGAAATATCTCAGGGCAGGACTATGCAACTAGACTGATTGACATATAGAGTTCTCACACTGGGCATGCATATATGATACATGGAATACACGATTGATGATACTCATAGCTGAATTCTCGTAATACACAAGTATATCTGATGCATGGACATATAAATGGGATGATCTCTTGAATACACGACCGAACACACACTGACAAGCTGAACTCTTTCTACTAAATGCGCAATCTAATGCATGAATGTCCGGCTAAGCTAACTTTTGAAAGCACAACTTGACAATGTAATAATGATTGATGCTAACTTTATAAGGAAAATCTAAACATGCATCGAGATGAATCTAATGGCATGAAACATCATAATAACATGGGGTATCTCCCCCTTGGGACTCTAAGACCCTCTAAACACACTTTGCTAAAATACTGGAGCGGTGTGCGGGGCACCTATAGACTGGGTCATAATTGACCGACCAGGATCTAAAACTTATGCATGAGTCATGGTAACATATAAGCTCAAAATGAGAGCGAAGGATCTATCAATGCATAACATAAAGATGAAGGGATCATAATATACCCGGGTCAATTTCAGGGGATCTTTCCCGATCAAGGTTAGCCTGAAGTGCGTACAATCTATTATGAGCTGAAGGATTACTATACTAACTTCGGGAACCTAGTTTAGGATAGTCTCGAACATTGTGACCGATCTCGCCTCACCCAAAGCACACATCACTACCGGATATACATACACCCTTATGATTCTTACCACATTCTTCACACAACGGGTAGGTACTAACACCCCTAGTACTACTCTGTTCTTGGGAGCTTGGCGCTCTCTCAAATTTGACACCCCTAAATATCGGTGTGAGTACACTAGCTGAAGATGGATATGGGACTAAAAATCACTGACCATACTGAGAATTACTACCACTTTGAGACCCTGACTATGAGAAACCATGACTACCTCTCTCCTTTATCTTATTTGCCTCAATCTATTGCACATGAATCATTAGCTTACAAAGATCCATATCTATTTTAAGCATGGCAGCTCTACACTCTTTCAATACATCACTTGATACCCTAGTCAACAACTTACCCATACTTGCTCTAGGGTCAGCTATCAAGCCGGGAGCATACTTAGCTAATTGGTTACACTTAAGAAAATACTCTTTCACAGTCATGGAGCCTTGCCTTAGGTTCATAAAATCTTCTACCTTAGCTTCTCTAATTTCTAACAACAAAAAACCTATTTAGAAAGGCACACTGAAACTCTAGCCAAGTCACTGGAGATGAATTCTCCCCTCTGTTTTTCTTCTGTATCACTACCCAATCATGAGCAATATCTTTTAACCTATAATATGCTAACTCAAAACTCTCCTTCTCTGACACATGCATAATTTGGGCGATCTTCTCTACCTCCTAAAAAAACAACTGTAGATCCTCACCTACTACTAACCTAAAAAATTTAGGCGGGTTCCATTTCATGAAGCTTACAATACTGGCTGTGGCAGAATTCCCATCTTGCCGAGGTGGGACTGCAGCCTGATGGTTACAATAAACATTAGTCACCGCCTGGCTATTGCCTAGAAAGTTGCCCAAAACTCTGCATGTTACACACTCCCATTTTCAGGATTTACTGGTTGAGGGGGCTAATCATCAACCGTATGGACAAAGTCGCTGCGAGGAGGGATACTCAGTAATTGAAAGAATGAAGTGGATTAGAATATGGATCAACATGAGCTCATGCTCACTCGCACGAAATGATGCAGCTTTTCAAACTCTTTAGGATACTCTAGAACCTTAGGCTCTGATACCAATTTTGTAATGCCTCAAGATCCAATCCCAAGATGTCACACGGTTCTTATAGACCTGAAGGACCACATGTTAACCCTTTTATAATATCTATACCTGTACACCACATAATATCTGAAATAAATGCAGAAACTTGCCATAAGGTTCAACACATCTATGCATACTCAAAACTGAAAACTAAATACTAATTCATCTGTGTAAAAGCCTCTAAACTGTCTAAACTTTGGAGTTCTTGGGACAGGTCCCCAACTACCTCTGTCAACTGAAAATAAACAAAATCTAAAAAAATAATAGTAAATTGAGATTCATCCTAAAAAGAAAAGGACTCACTGCTACTACTGCTGATAGGGACTAAACTATTTAGGATAATTTGGATCCTGTGCCTCTAAACCTATGGTGTCAAATAAAACACCATAGTGTAAATACGTCAGTACAGGAATGTACCAAGTATGTAGACGAGGTAGGCTAAAGCAAGGGCTCATGCATGTACAAAATTTAAACTGCATAATAATGAAAGATGCCACATGACAACGCTAACATGAATGCCCAAAATATGAACACAATCATGGCAACTCTAGATACTGAAACTCACATACTACTTTACTATAGACTGCTCACTATTGATACTAAGATACTGAATCACTAACTACTTTGATACTGATAACTAAGGATCTGGATATTCTTATATCAAGAACTATACTCTGAGCTTACTGCTTTCGATTGTTAGAATTAGATATCAACTTTGCTAACAAATTATTCTGGAAGTGATTATCAATGATAAGAATTATTATTATATATCAATCTAACGAAAAGAATATTCAATAGAAATCTAATACTGTGATCAAGCCTATCTGGCAGCACATCTCAAAATATGATATCAATAAACTATATATGTGACCAAGCTTATATGTTGGGATGGGCCATGAATCAATGGAACTGTCTGAGTTCCTCATAAAGATAGATTACTGCATCTGAAAGTTCTGATTTTTGAAGATTGATACTAAAACTAAGACTCAATTTGAAATTGAAATTGCTAAAAGTAGTCACTTAACCGACATTCCCCAACCTATCACAGGTTTGGTCCAACCTCTACCTCCGGTTGGAACGGTACCAATACCATGAAACGGTTAATGACATTATCTTTATGTGACCCTCATCTGTCAGGTACTCAAATGAGAATGGTGGAGCCCTCATCTAATAGGTCAAGCCACCTCATCCACCCTCATCCAACAAGTATGATGTCTCCCATCTACCATTAACTAGTAGGTATTATGTCTCAACCTACACTGGCTATGTAGCTCTGGAGCACAAAGATTGCATCTAAGAATTACACCCTCTACTAGTAGGTGAGTTTCAATCCTTGAGCTCGCTTGATGCTAGTTTATACTCCCAACTGAAAGACTCTGACTGAATTCTTAACTGAGCACAACTGAATCGAATCTAATACTGATCATATTTCTAAAAAGATCTAACTGAGTTACACTGAGATTACTTAGTTTCGCATCTGACAGAAAAGATGTCAAATCATATTATTTGACTAACGATACAGAGGTTGAATAGATTACTCAAATCACTTCTTATATTAGAATTGAATCACTAGAATACTATTAGATATGATTTGATTACAGGACTAAGAATAGAATACTAGCGATACAGAGATTTAAAAGATTTCTGAGATTACTGAGCTTTCCTAAGTTCCGCACTTGTCTGAGGATACAGAGTTCTATAGTTCACTAATTTCTAAGAATCATGGCTCAACTAGAATTATTAAGAAACTAACGCGGGCTCTAGAAAATAGCTCTATTTTTGGGTATAAATCCCCCAGGACTCGATAGCATAAAAGTAAGCATCATCATTCATTCCTCATCACAAGCATTCATGCATCATTACAATCATTCAAGCATCTTTATAAGTAATTCAGGAATCATGCCACATATTCATTTCCATAGTCATTAAACATTACCTCAAGTATTTAAGGATCTCAAATATCTATTCATCATCACAGTTGCCAAGGAGTCACTTTAAGCATCTCGAATTCATAATCATATAATAACGTAGGTGAAACATGCTACTAGATTATACTTGCTTCAACAGGTTTTACCTTAGCTATTTCATGCCTTTATCAATCTTGACATGTGGTTGGATATCCCATGGCTTGGGGAGACTTTATACTATCAAGTCATAAGTTACTTGCTAACCACTTGGCATGTATTAAAAGCTTAAAATATATCAAGAGAATATAATTGGGGGAATTTACAACCATCATATCTCGACTTGTTCACTAGGGTCTTTCAACAACCACTAGACAAGACTGCTTTTACACCTCCTTGGGAATATCATGTTGTCTTGGCACATTTCACTCACTAAGGCATTTTATCAAACACTAGGCATGCATGGACTAGCTCATAATTAGGGGTTTCATATTAAACATACTATAGTGGCCCTTATGCTTCAGCTAAGCTCTTTATCAAACCTATAGGGAACATTCTTCACTTATTCAACTATTTCTACACCCAAAAGTCACGAACACATCACATGGAAAAACAATTTCAAGAGGGTCTATCACAAAGATCACATAAATTCCACATACAAGGGTCAGAGCTCATAAATTTTGTCGGTAAACATAAATCAAAACTCAACAATACATTAAACATCCATTTCAACTCATACAAATCATTAAGAACTCACAAACATAAAAATATTTTAGTTTTAAAAAGGGTTCTTGAGCTTCTTCGATAAAAGGGACCCAAGAATCAACATCGACATACCATAACCTTTGTAATTGAATGAAATTTAGTCCTTGAAACATTATCCACACTTGAAATAAATAAATTCTTGAAGCCCACACTATGAGGAACTTGATTCTTGAAGAAACCTTGATGAATTTACAGATGAATTTTGGAAGATTAGAGTTCTTAAATGAAACCGTAGATATTCTTGAGAGAATTGGAAAAGAAAATGATTGAATTAGGGTTTGAATGAGGGTTCTTCATATTTAGAGCGGCTTAAAAAAGGTTGGAAATGACCAAAATACCCTTCCAAAAATGCCCGTGTGTTGCTGAAAAAATATACTTGACGCCATCCATGACAGGCCATCAGGTCTGTGATAGGCCATCGCGAATGGTCATCACAAAAGGGGTCCAAATTCTTGATTTTCTGCCCAGGGCTGACGATGTCATCAAAAATTTCATCAGACTGTGAAGACTTCGTCAAAAAGGTTGTCAAAAATGTGCTAGTCTGTCAGAAACATCGTTACCATTTTCCAGCTTGTCATGCTGGAATAAAATTGGGATAACTCTTTGCTCCGACATCAAATTTAGGTGAAATTGGTATCGTTGGTAAGTAAATTTAAAGATATTTCATTTTATATATAACTAGCCACCCAGTTCTTCATATACAATGATTTATGGTCAATTGAAATTGACCTAAATTTTTACGGTCACTAAAACTTGGACAATATGAAAGCTTTCAAATCGTCCATGAGTTAGGGGACCTCTATGATATTAATTCATGCTAAAATATATTTCCATACGATTTAAAGTATTTCATATTTGGGATGATATTTCAAAAACATTTTGACTCAAATATTCATTTAACCAAATACACTCTAAGGCTCAGATTGGAAGAGATTTTGTGGGCATTACAAATATGGTGCTCTTCTTTCTTTGTAAAGTTTGAATTCACTATCCATAACCCAAAGGACCTAGAAAAATCAAAAAGTAAAGCTCCTTATTCATTCCATTATCCAAAACTGAAACCTACATGCATATCATCATATCCTCTAGGTAAAGACATAATATGCCCATTAAAATATTCTATAGTGAGAAGCTTCTCAATGCTCATTTTGTTTTGCCCTGAATTTGGCACTCAAAATACTACACGGTGCTCATGACCTCAAAGGACCACGAGCTAACTCATGACTAATATTTTTACATGTACACTGGATAATATACTGTAGAATACGAAAATAAAGGCTGAAAGGTCATAATGTTCAGAGATCTTATAAAATATAACATCTGAGGATATGGTATATCAATACCAAAACAACTTAAATAACTGTTTGAACATGTTATTCTGAAAGCCTCTAAACTGTCAAAATAAGGAGTTGATGGGACATGTCCCCAACTAACTACAACTAATTAAATAAATTAATTAATGAGATAATGAAGTAATGGTTATGTCCTCAAAGGATAAGGACTTAATGCTAACTATGACTTCTTAGACTGGAATGCTACTGATGCTTTAGAGCTCGTGCTTCTGAATCTATGATATAAAACACCATAGAGAAAATGTGTTAGTATGTCTGAATATACTTTTATACATGTGAGGTAGGCTAAATGCAAAGGGTTCACATGCATGAACTATACTAACTAACCGAATAACATGAACGTGAGAATACATGCATGAATACATAATAATTGTAACTAAGTTTGTGATAACATGATTACTTAGCTTGAGTACTTGTAACATGAGATACTGGTAAATGTATAACTGACATAACTAATACTTAGTGACTGTATGTGACAGTGTAGTTTCTAATGGAACTAGCTGAGTTCCGTATTGTTCTGAGATGACTGTATGTGACAGTCCTGAAGTTCTAAAAAACTATCTGAATTCTATTACTAAGACTAAATGACTATATCTGATAGTTCTAATTCTGTAACTGAAATTGTGGGAAGTAGTCATCTAATTGACATGCCTCAAATAATATAATATAGTTGAGTTGGGGTCCAATCTATAACCCCAATTGGAAGGATATCAATACCACACCAGTTGTAAGGATAATCTGTGAGTAACCCTCATATAATAGGTGACTTAAGTGAGAACAGTAGGAACCCTCATATAATAGGTTAATCTACCTTATCTACACTTAGGTAACAGGCTATGATGTCTTAACCTGTGCTCTGCATATGTAGTTCTTGAATGTAAGGATTACTTCTAAGAATCACACCCTCATATAACAGGTGGGTTCCCATCCTTGGGTTTGATCGGTGATAATTTATACTTCTATCTAGATAGACACTGAACATGACTACCTAAACTAACTGGACTGATATAACTAATGTCTACTGACTGATGGAATACTACTGAGATTACTGAGTTTTCCTGAGTTATGAGAGTGACTGAATTCTATGGATCATGGCTTGACTGAGAGTATCTTGAAAACATGATACTGATTCTAGGCACACAACTAAATTTTTGGGTATAAGTACCCCCAAAACTCGATGGGAAGAAACTGAAAAAGCATAACTCTCTTGAATACATGGCCACATCAACAACACATAATATAATAAGTTGAAGAATTCATGAAGTACAAGTTCTAAAGTATCACAATTGCCACACATATATCCATAACTCATTGACTAAGACATTTTATCAAATACTTGACATGCATGAACTTTTACCTGAAAGGGGATTTCATATTATTATACTAGTATGGCACTTTTCCTTCATATAGGCATTTAATTAAACAAATGGGGAGCATGCTTTGGTTATACAATCATCAACATATGTAATAATCATGTATACATTAATCAACTTGTAAATTGAAGGGATTTATCATCGTTATTACGCAAATCTTCATATACTAGGGTCAATCATTAGAAAAATATAATTTAAAACATCAATCAAGGCCCTATAATATCATGAACATAAAATTTCAATTCCATTTAAATCATGAACATTCATAAATACACAAATCTTGTATTTTGAAAAGAGATTATTAAGCTTTATGGCTGAAAGAGACCCATGAATCAACACCTGACATACCTGGGTTGTGAGTTTCTTTAAGTTCTTGGACTTTAAGAACTTGAATTTCTTAGTTTATTGACGAAGGATTTGGATACTTTTCTTGAGGATTATTTTTGAGAGAAAACCCTAATTTAATGTTGTAGATGGATAATGAACTTATGATCCTTGATCTGACATAATTTGAGGTTAAGACTGGTAGAAAAGACCCAAATACACTTTTCAAAATAACTTTTAAATAACCAAAAAAACTATGAAACGGAGGGTGCAACGGTCCATCACTGGGTCGATGGACTGTCGGTCCTGACTGTTGCACCTGGGTAGAATAGGGGTTTACATACTCCGCTGCGATGGTGTGGGCGACGGTCTATCACTAGCTCAATATTCCAGCGACTTGAGTCTTCGCACTTAGGCAGAAGATAATCTCACTACCTCTGCTATAATAACTTGGGCGATAGTCTATCGCTAGCTCGACGGTCCATCGACCCTCACGATCACACCTGAGCAGTTTTGACTGCTTTCTGTAAAATGACCATAACTTTTTACCTTGATACCAGATTTGGATGAAATTGGTATTGTTGGAAATATAATTCAATTTCCCACATAATAAAATGTCAAAATTGGGAAATTCTATCTGATTTTAATATTAATTATTTAGGAAGTCATCAATAACTCTTCTAGAGACTAGATTTGAGTTAATAAAAGATTGGGGTATTACACGTATGCCTCGTACTACCTACTCCAATGCCTCCCAATAACACTTTGTCTGCTCTTCATCTAAGCCAACTTGAATAGCCTATGGACTAATAATGTTCAACATAGATCCTCTAATAATAATGTTAATTGATATATATCTATCGTTAACTCCCTTAACCGCCACTACCTTAATTTTAATTTCACTAGCTACAATGATACTAACCCAATTCTTAACCCTCACACTGCTAGACTACCACAATTTATACTATCCACATCCCTCACCTCAGAACCTGACATTTAGTCTCGTAGACATAAGTTATACCAAACCTCCTCATAAGAATATTCATAAAATCTATGGACTTACATTGAAAAGTCGTTATGTTCCAACACCTAATTCTCAACCTCGAGGCTCCTTTATCCCTCTTGACCCTACTACTCTTTGGCCCCATCCTAAACTCAACCCTATCCTAGCACAAAACCCAAACCTTGACCTTACCCTTAAACCTAGTCCCAAAAAAAAACATGACCAATGATCTAACCCTATTCTACCACCAACCACCACAACTACTACTCAATTTTTAATGACTTGATTTTTTTGTGATTTTTGTGAATTATTCATTTTTATGTAACATAGATATGTAACCCCTCCTTGTGGTTGATTTATGATATTTCTAAGGTGTCTAGATTATTGGTATGGTTTCCAATGCATTTTGGTGTTATTTGCGTGAGTTTATTATTTTTGGTCATTAAAAAGGCTTTAAAGTTGATTTTGGTAAACATTTATTATTCTATTCAATAGATGTCTAAAGAGACTATGCCAGTAGATCCAAAATGTAGATTTTTACTTTGATGACATAATTAGAGTGGCTTTACATATTTTTTCTCATTTTCAAGCTTAATTTAGAAAGTTGTGAAATTGGGTTTCAAATGTCAATTTTGTGAGAATGAGATTTTTTCAAAAATTCAATATTTGTATTAAGTCTAAAGTATCGAATTTGATGCAGTAACATAGTTTATTTGCTTTCTTAGGATTCTCGAAAAATCTCTAGGGGCCCACGAAGACTTGTAATTCTCCAAGTCTCCACCTTAAGTGACCTGGTTTTCACCAACAAGTGTCGCTTAAGCGGCTTTGGGTCCTCCTAAGTAACCTATGCAGTCTAACCAGGTATCATGAAAGTGATACTTGGTTTCTTAGGTTATGATCGCTTAAGCGACCTAATGTTTGCTTAAGCAATGTATGGGTGGTATTTATACTCTCTATTAATAATTTTTCACCATTATTGACACTTTGAACTTGGAGTTTTTGAGTCAATTTTCAAGCTTGGCTAAGCATCAAATCCCTATTTCCATAATTTTTATTTGATTCTATTAATTTAAATCTTATTACAATATGAATTCAATAGTGGAATTTTTTGATTTTGGCCCAGAAGACCTAAATTCAAAATTATTCGATTGAAACCCCAATTTCAAACTATTTTCACTTGGGTTTTCTTCTTTGGCTTTCATCAATCATGGGCAATAAATTTTGGACTAAAATATTTGTTACACCCTCTCTTTTGAAAAACTTATTTCAAGGGTCCATTTTTACACCAACCTAAAAATGGGTAATATGGATATTATTGTCTTCCTTCTGATGGTTAAATTTAGTATTTGTCTACTTTAGAGTATTTTAAATCTATTCGTGAGGAGAAACATCTATGTTGATGAATTTTTGGACCAAGTTTTTGCATTCAAAGTAAGATATGGCCTCATTTTCTTCAAACCAAGGTAGGTATTAAATAATGTCATGGGTAAAGTAATTAATCTTGAAAATTGCTTTATATTTGTTTTGTGAATGAGTAGGGGCATGTATTGTCATTATTTTGTTGTTTTGAGTCATTAATTTCTATGTGTGACCATGTGGGATCTTATATGATAGTATTGGTCTGGTAATTATGTAATTGGTTGTGTTCTTGGAGGAAATGTTTAAGTGAATTTTTATGTGGTACCAAATGGCATATTTTTGATATATCTTACTCTATTGGTTTATGGACTATATTGGATTTATTAATTGTTGGTTTATTGAGTAGATTTTGGCAAACATGGTTTGATTTGAAAATTCTCATTTTGGTTGGTTGTGATCATTAAATTGTCATATCATATACATTCAGGACATATTGGTACCATCATAGAAATATTGCTTTTTCTGATAGAAAATATGAAATCTGTAAAACCCCTTTACAAATATAAATGCTGGAAAGGAGTTATTAAAATTGGATTGGTATTAGATGTTTTATTGTATATGAGCTAATGAACCCCCATGGGTCCTACCGTGGGAGAACAATGTAAGTGTTTATGAATGTTGTGGAACAACCTCGTGCATTACACCATCATCATTATCTTCTTTGTATTTCAAATATTATGAGCATTCTATGTTGCATTTTTATTCTTGATATGGTATCTATTTATTTGTTCTTCTTTCTTGTACCTGTTTTTTGGTATATATGTATAATGTAGAACCATTAGTAAAGAAGGTATGGCTACTATTTTTGACATTTTATGATTGTAGGTGACGTGCCTATAGTGTGTATTATATATGCTATATTTTCTACTTTACTCATTCTGCCTATGATATCTATTGGGTATAAGTGGATGGAACTCATCCCTACTGTGCACTATCTGTGTAGATCTACATATGAATGCATCACCTGGTAGCTGATTCAGGAAATATTTGGAGTATTTTTTATCTAGCAGTCGACCGATGATTCCAAATTTGATCTACTAAATCTTTTTATCAAGTTTATGTCTTTTATTATTGAGAGATAGATTATGTTCCTTTTGGACTATCAATTCATATATTTTGATTTTGAGTTGTACTTAGATTGACCCTACACTGTGATACAAGATTTTTGGATACTGTTGGTATCTTTGTTATGTATTTTTTTCCTATTATGGTATATGTATGGTTTTGCTTTGTCCTACAAGACTTAACTTGTGTTTTTGCATTTTTTACACATTTTATATCAGTTTGGGTGATACGCTTACTTTTCAAAGCTTTACTATGACAATTGCCATCATGAGCCGTGGCTTTTGGGTTGGGACAAATTGGTATCAGAGCAGCTAGGTTCATTGATCTCATTAGTGTAAGAACAAGATATCTAGTATAGTTTTAATAATTGATACGTAAACTTCTGTATCTATCTTCGAGAGGATCTAAGATATCTTTAGGAAACATTCCTTCTTACATTTTATATCGTATGGATTTTTCTCACTAAATTAGGGTTTATATCATTGGTTAACACATCATTGGCCATATTTTCTCACTGAATTAAGGTTTATATCATTGGTTAACGCATCATTGGGTATATTTTTCTCACTTAATCACGACTTTTCAAGGGAAATTAGGTCCTTTTTCCGTAACCCAATTCAGCCAAAACACAAAATTAATCTTCCAAAAGGGCCAAATACATTCATTTTTTTCAAAATCCTCTCAAAAAATATACTCTAATTCATCAACCTCAAGATCAAGTTCCAAGAAATCTCCAACAATCTTCATGAAATTCATCGCTCAGGTATGTTAGGTATTCATCCTTGGTTTTCCTACCACCCTTGGAGTTAAAGAACCCCTTTCAAAAGTTGAATTATTATTTCTATGTTATGAATTGAATTATGCTCATGTTTGTGTATTTGTATGGGTTTCAAGATTATATCTTTTAGATTTCCATGAAATTTAGTTAGCATATGTGTTGAATTATGTATCTTTGATGTCAAAATCTTTGAAATTGAAAGTTTAAGTTGTAGTTATGATTCTTATGTGTTGTTCATTATCATGTGCATTAACCATGCTCACCAGGTGTTTGATAAATGTCCATACAAGTAAATTATACAAGGTAACTTATTATTGTGTTTGTAAAGTTGTGGTATGAGTTCATCTATTATGCTATTAAGTCCTAGGGGTATTTATTACCCTAAATCTAGCTTGTTACTTAATTGCAATAGTTATAGAATAGTCCCAGTAAAGGTCAAAAATAGTAGTACTCAATCAATTAACAGAATTTAGTAAACTCAGTACAATTAAGTCAGTCACCACGATCACTGTCAGTTCAGAAAAGCCTAGTATAGTCTACTGATCAGTTCAGTGTCGATTAAGTTAGTATTAGGATTTAACATCGAGCGAACCCAGGGATCGGGGCATTCCTGCTAGCAGAGGTTTCGACCCTTAGTAGTAGTCCCTTTATTACATAACTACGTAGCCAGCATAAGGTAAGTCATGCTCCTGCTAGACAAGGGTTGACGTAATAATATATGTTTTTATCATGAGTCTTTCTGCTAGATTAGGGTTGACACATTTATTGTTAGTATCCTGTGGAAAGGTGATAACACCCTTCCAACTGGGGTCATAGGTTGGACCCCCAATCAGTTTATATCTAGATATGTCAGTTAGATGAACACTCCTACATTTACAGTTTTGGTCTCAGTATTGAGTAGAGAACTCATCAGTTATACAGAACCATGGCAATTAGTTATTAATTACTCAGCCATAAGAAATCAATACTCAGCTTTAGTATAATCTCATATACACGATATATGATTATATGCACAGTATTGCATGCTCAATATGTTTAGTAGTAATAGTTTTGCATGTACTCTTATCTAGTTACTTTATGATGTTCATTTAGTCAGTTATTATCTCATGAATATGAACCTATGAATATCAGCCTTACCTCATTTAGCATAACAATACATTCTACGTACTGACGCATACTCTCTTTTGCGCTGTGATGTCTCATATGATAGGTTCGGATGCTCAGGCTCCTAACCGTACTTAGTAGTTCAGGCTATCATTAATAGTTATAGTGTATAGTAATCATATTTTTAGGACAGAGCCTATCTATTTGAGAATTACATAAGTTCAGTACTTATTTTAGTCAGAGTTACTAGGAGCTTTATCCCATCAACTCCATATTCAAACAGTTAGAGTCTTTCAGACTAGCATAGTCAGTTATTTAGTTTAAAGATGTTATTATTAGTTATACTCAATTATTCTTTTAGTATTTTGAGAACCTTATGGCATTTTCAAATTTCTTCTATATATATATTTAAGTATTATATTCAGTGCTCAAAGCAGGTACTAGTTATGGGTTAGCTTGTCGTCCTTTGGGGTTACAAGTACCGTGTAATGCCCAGGGTATAGTCTTTGGGTGTTACAAACTTGGTATCAAATCCTAAGGTTCTATAGAGTGCTAGGAAGTTTGAAAGCCACGTCAAGTAGAGTTTTGTGCATGGGTGTGAAGCATGCCACACTTATGGACAAAGGGCTATGCGGCATTTTAGGAAATTTTCCCTTCTTTTAGTGTAAATATTGTGTGAGGGAGCATGAGATCAAGTTAAACTCTCTGTCTAATCTCATTTTTTCCTCCCATTTACTAAACATGTCTCCCAGAAAGATCAACGGAAGAAGAATTAGAAATCAGCTAGCACCACCGCCCGTTTAGGAATATCCCCCAAATGAGCACGTTTCTCATGCAGAATTCAGAGTGGCTTTCACCACCCTAGCTCACTCTATAGCAGCCTCGAATAAATGCCCAACTACTATTCCGGCCAACCCAATAGCCAATACTGCTATAGTAAGAATTCAGGACTTCACCCGAATAAACCCTCCTTTATTTTTAGGGTCTATGTCTAAAGATGTCCCATAGAAATTTTGTGACATGGTACAAAAGGTAACAAACATTATGGGGATAATTGCTAGTGAGAGTGTTGACTTAGCTGCCTATCAGTTGCAGGATGTGTCTCTTACATGGTTTAAGTAGTGGAAGGTAGTTATGGGTGCATATGCAAGGCCTATAGAATGGGAGGAATTTGATACTACCTTTCTAGATTGTTTCTTCCCGTTGGAGTTAAGGAAAGCTAAGGTTGTAGATTTCATTAATCTAAAGTAGGGCAACATAAGTGTGAAAGAATATTCCCTTAAATTTACTCAGTTGGCCAGGTAGCCTTCTCATGTGGTAGCTGATAGTAGGTCTAAGATGAGCAAGTTCATATTTGGTGTGTCTAATAGTATGGGACAAGAGTGTAGGACCATATTTATGATTAAGGAGATAGACTTGGCTATGTTGATGGCCCATGCTCAGCAGATTGAAGAACATAGACTAAAGAGAAAGAGAGGGAGACTAAGGAGGATAGAACTGGTAGTTTTAGTTTTGCTCAGCCTAAGTTAGAGGGTGGAAATCATCCTTAGTTCCACCAAAAATATTTAGTTCCAGCTCCTTCCTCAGCCAGTGCTCCGGTCCCTAAATTGAGCAATGGTATAAGGATTTGAAGGCAATCTTTAAATCTCAGGGTAGTGTGAATAGTTCTTGAAAAAATCCTCTTTGTCAAATGTTTGGTAGTAACTACAAAGGGGTCTGAATGGCTGACAACGATATGTGTTTCGGGTCTGGTAATATAGGTCATAGAAGCGCAGAGTCTCCTCGGGTGAGTTTACTGAGTCAACATAATAATCCCCTAGCTTAGTCCAATCGCCCTGCTCATTAGGGTGCTACTTCCAATTCCACCAGTATGAAACTCCCAAACAGGCTCTATGCACTCCAGTCTCGACAAGATTAAGAAAGTTCTACTAATGTGGTCACTAGTACGTTACAAGTTTACCATTTACATATTAATGCTTTGCTAGATCAAGGAGCTTCTTTGTCCTTTGTAACTCATTATATAGATGTCAACTTAAGATTTAGTCCCAATATCCTTATAGTGACTTTCTCAGTCTCTACCCAAGTGGGTAAATCAATCATAACCCGACTGGTATACGAGAACTGTCCGGTTGTGGTATCACAGAAAGTTACTTTAGCAGACTTAGTAGTGTTAGAGATGATAGATTTTGATATCATTGTGTGAATGGTTTGGCTCTATTGATGCTTCGCTTTAGTTGATTACAGGAGCAAAATTGTCTATTTTTAGTTCTCAAATGCACCAGTCCTTGAATGGAGGGTAGTACCACATCTCTTAATGGTCAACTTGTTTCATACCTTAGAGAGAGAAAAATAATATTCAATGGGTGTGTCTACCATTTGGTGTGAGTCAATGAATCTAGTTTCGAGACTCCTAATCTTGAGTCAGTTCTAGTCATAAGTGAATTTCCAGATATGTTTCCCGAAGATCTCCTCGTAGTTCTTCCCAAAAGGGAAATCAACTTTGGATTAGACCTTCTTTCTGACACTCATCCCATCACTATTCTGACATACGGAATGGCTCCAACTAAACTTAAATAGTTGAAGTAACAGTTGAAGGATATCCTAGATAAGGGATTCATCACGACCAGCATATCTCTTGGGGTGCATAAGTCCTATTTATGCGAAAGAAAGACTGTTCTTTTAGAATATGTATAGACCACCATCAGTTGAAGAAGTCACCATCAATAACAAGTATCCACTTCCAAGAATTTATGGCTTCTTTGAACAACTTCAGGGTGCCAGTTACTTTTCTAAGATTAACCTCAGATCCTGCTATCATCAGCTCAGAGTACGGGAATGTGACATTCCAAAAATAGCTTTCATAACTAGGTATGGTCACTTCAAATTCCTAGTCATCTTATTAGGTATTACCAATGCCCCTAAAAATTTTATTGACTCGATGAACCACGTGTTCAAGTAGTACTTGGATATGTTCATCATAGTCTTTATCGATGACATCCCTGTCTACTCCTTCAATGAAAATAATCATGTAGACCATCTCAGAATAGTATTACAGACTCTCAGAGCCCATCAGTTGTTTGTCAAATACATTAAGTTAGAGTTTTTGGCTAAGTTTAGTAGCATTTCTTGGTCATATAATATTCGAGGATGGCATAAAAGTTGATCCTTAAAAGACCGAAGCAATGAAAACCTCGCCAAGACCCATCTCTCAACCATGTATCAGGAGTTTCTTAGGTTTGGATAGATATTACCAATGGTTTGTTGAAGAGTTTTTGTCTACTGTATCCCCTATGTGAAGATTGACTTAGAAAAAAGTCAAGTTCCACTGGTAAGATTCTTGTGAGAAAACTTTTCAGAAGTCGAGGACTCGACTCACTACAACCCCAGTTTTAACTTTGCCTGATGGTTCAAATGGATTTATTGTATATTGTGATTCATCTATAGTTTGCTTGGGGTGTGTTTTAATGAAGAAGGGTATGGTTGTGGCCGACACCTCTATAATGCTTAAGCCCCATTAAAGGAATCACCCCACCTATTATATTGAATTAGCACCTGTTGTGTTTCCCTTAAAGATTTTGAGGTACTATTTTTATGGTGTACATGTTGATGTATTAACAAACCACAAAAGCCAACAGTATCTATTTTCAAAGAAAGACCTCAACTTGCATCAAAGAAGATTGTTGGAGTTGTTGAAAAATTATGACATAAGTGTTGTGTATCATCCGAGCAAGCCCAATGTAGTGGCAGATTCCCTTAGTAGGTTGTCCATAGGTAGTGTAGCTCACATTGAGGATGATAAAAATAAGTTAGTTTAGGAAGTTCATCAGCTTACCAAACTAGGTATCCTTGTGGTTGATTCATCCGAAGTAGTGTCTGGGTGTAAAATAGTTTGGAATATTCCTTAGTTTCTGAGGTAAAATAAAAGCAGGCCAGAGATCCCAGTTTAGTTAAGCTGAAAGAGTCAGTCAAAGACCAAAAGGTTGAGGTTATCTCTCAAGGGAGAGATGGTGTGTTTCACAGTCAGGGTCGACTTTTTGTGCCATATGTAGATGGCTTGAGGATACGAATTCTTGCAGAAGCACATGGTGCGTGTTACTCCACTCATCCAGGGGCTACTAAGATATACTATGACTTTGGGAAAAGAGAGACATTGTTGAGTTTGTAGCTAAGTTGTCCCATTTTCAACAGGTTAAGATTAAACATCAGAAGCCTAGTAGGTCTATGTTAGAGTTCAGTATTCCTACTTATAAGTAGGAGAAAGTGAACATGGATTTCATGATGGGTTTACCTTGTACTCATCGTCAGCATGATTTGATTTGGCTCATTGTTGATAGGATGACCAAATTTGCTTATTTCTTGACAGTCCAGACCTCTTACTCAGCTGTGTACTATGTCAGGATCTATATATCACAGAGTTTGTGAGGTTAGATGGTGTCCCATTGTCCATCATTTAAGATTGAGGTACGCATTTCACCTCTCACATTTTGAAAGTACTCTAAAAGGGTCTTGGTACCCAAGTTCATCTCAGTACAACCTTCCACCCATAGATATATGGTCTAGTAGAAAGGACCATTTAGACTCTAGAAGATATGTTGAGAGCATATATCAATGACTTTAAGGGAATTTGGGATAACCACTTACCTTTGATTTGTGTATAATAAAAACTACCATTCTATTATTTAGATGGCTTAGTTTGAGGCTTTTATGTGAGAAGATGTATAACTCGTATTGGTTGGTTTGAAGTAGATCAGGTTGTGGTATTGGGGCCTGACTTGGGGTTTTATTCTTTAGGGAAAGTGCAGTTGATTAGGTTGAGGCTTAAGGCATCCTACAGATGACAGAACTCATATGTCTATATGAGAAGGAAAGATAATGAATTTGACATTGGTGATTATGAGTATTTAAAAATATCTCACATGAAGGAGGTGAAGAGGTTTTGTGAGGAGGGGAAGATTAGTCCCCGATATGTTGGTCCTTTTCGGATTCTAAGTTATTTCAGTAATGTAGCTTATGAGCTTGTGCTGCTGCTGACATAGCATCAATTCGCCCAGTGTTTCACATCTCCTTGCTAAAGAAATGTATAGGTGATCCAAAAGTTGTAGTCCTCGTAGAGAGTGTACACGTTTAGAACTGTCTCTCTTATGAGGAAGTCCTCATCGAAATCCTTGATCGTCAGACTCGCAGACTAAGGAATAAAGAAGTTCCCTTGGTCAAAGTTCTTTGCGAAATCAATCCTTTGTGGGAGCCACATTGGAAGCAGAAGCAGACATATGAACCACGTACCCTCATCTCTTCTCCACAAACTCAGACTCAACCTAATATAGTAGTCTTCCTTAAAATTACTCTATTCCATGCTCAGTTGCAGCTGCATAACATTCTCATATCATTCATGCTTTCATGAAATAGTTCAGTCATGTATCATGTCTCTAAAATTCAGTCATGCTTCAGTTATGCATGTCACTGTAAGTCCAGTTCCTCAGTTGCTCTCAGTTCGGTCATTCGCATTTGAGGACAAATGATCCCAAGGGAGAGATATTGTAAGACCTCGCAAAGTCCTACTATAACGCCCAAAAATTTCATCCCGAGATGCCACAAAGTGCTTAGGGCTACACCTAGCCCTAAGAAAACCCTCGGAGCCAGACACTACCTCAAGGAAATCAATTCAACAATAGTCAAGCACAACAAAGAGATATACCACATTGAGTTCAAGAGAAATACTAAAGAATACTAGATTGTGCAACCAAAATATATTGAATGTCCATATATACCAATCTTCTAGTCTGACAAAGCCTCTATACATCAAAATTAAGGAGCTATTGGGACAAACCCCCAACTGACTCAAACAGTACTGAATGCCATAACAACAGAACGATATCACCAAAAATATAGATACGGTCCTCAAACCATGAGGACTCATCACTGAGGGAACATAGTTGAGGCACTCGAATATGACTAATGCGGCTGCGGCTGAGTACCTGAGCCTACATTACGAGAAAATGTAGCCCATAGGAAAATATGTAGGTTAGTACTTTGGAATATACTGAGTATGTGGGGGTGCATGCAACAATGCAAATATCATCATCAATTTCATAAAAATATGCATATGTAAAATGATGGCTCACTTGGCTTGATTTAGATTGAAACATATTTTTCATGATCCCATAGTAAATAAATGATATGATAAAAACCTCATAAATCATCATAAATAACTCAACTTTTCAACTCAAAACACGGAGTGACTCGGTAAGTCAAGAAACTCAACTCTTATGGACATGAGAGGTCTTATAACCAACATAAACCATGTGAGCTACATAGAGTCCAATGTATTGACCTCCTAAGGAGAGAAACTGACATTGGTGGGAGCATCGTACTCATGCCAGGAAGTACAACCTAAATTGACTGATCACAATCTCATACTCGGCCTCTGGCCCACGATTATCAATATCAATCCTATAGTGGCACGTAGTTTTACGAAAATACCTCATTTACCGCTCGATGCTAAATACTATACCTAGATAAAAGCCTACAACGCGTTTTGAAATCCACCACAAACATCACAAGGGTCTATCATGACGACCAAATCAAATCTCTTTCTCATTTATCAAATCATAATCAATTTGTGGATTCCTAACTCAACTCAAATTAAATCAATCTTTCTCAATATTAAAATGTATCAATTCATTAAATCATGGTAACATCAATAACTTTGAAGAAATATCAAGACTCATTTTAACAACTTAATTTCATGAATCAATATACTCAATAATCCAATTTGTCATAAGGAAGGTTAAAGCTTGACACATATCTTGAAAGCACTTGAAATATCAACTCATGGTAGAAATATGAAATTCATAATATTAAATATCAAGTCATAACTTGGGAATAACAAAATAATAATGTATAATAAAGCTTGAACAATTTATATTCTCATAATCTCATGATGAAGTAATTTGGGTATAAACCCACTTCCAAAATCATATAAATCCATGATAGGAATCAAAGCTTTGGGCACAAGAACAAAAGAATTGCTCTTGTTCAAAACCCCACATACCATAATCCTTGAAATTAGATGAATTCTAGTGCTTGGTTCTTTTTCCGCACTTGTAATATATGATTCTCGAAGACAACACTAAGAGGAACTTGATTCTAGATGAAATCTTGAAGATTTATGGATGAATTTTTGAAGATTAAATTTTCTTTATTGAAACCCTAACATATATTCTTAAGAAAATTGGATGAGAGAATGAAGAAATTAAAGTTTGGATGGGGATTCTCATATTTATATAGGCCTCCAAAAGATGAGAAAAGACCAAATACCATTGAAAAAACATCATTTAATTGCTGAAAAAATAGCTGATGACATTCGTAACAAGCCGTCAAACTGTGACTAGTAGTCACAAAATGTAGTCACAAAATGTTGAATTTTGTGACATTCTTCTTATGGTGAAGACATTTTGTGACAAGCCATCTGGCTTGTGACAAGTCGTCACAAAATGTCGTCATGAAATTTCAAGGATAACACGCTGGAGTAAAATGGGCATAACTCTTTGCTCCGATGCCGAATTTGGTTGAAATCGGTACCGTTGAAAACCTAATTAAATTATCTATCTGTTAGTAGGACATGAACTCAATTATTCAAAGTAAGACGAGAGATATACTCATTTGAAATTGAATATGGCAATATCCTTCCGAAGAATTCAATCGGTAAGAAATGTTTTGAGTCACCTAATCACTAGGACATCTTTGAGGCCTTAAAACACATCACCCTTGATCAAAAAACAACAAAAGAACTATAATTTACTTCTTATGAACTTTAGTCATGGTTGTACTATTGGTTATGGTCTCGAGGTATTACAATATCTCCCCCTTGGAAACATTCGTCCTTGAATGTTGCCAATTAGGACAAGAACAAGAGAAAATGAGGACGTATAGCTGGAATGCCTCACTCAAAGAGCTTACTTCACTCTATACCTTTGGATAACATACAAAATGTATAGATTCATGATGAAAGTAGACACACAGCTTAATCTTTAATTAGAAGCGGGCGGAATTAAGAAAGAATAATACCTTCTACTTGCTCCAAACTCACAGAAAAGAGGTGAGGGTACTTGGCTCGCATATCAAATTCGGTTTTCCAAGTAGCGCTCTCAACAATTTGATTTCGCCAAAGTACTTTAACTAAAGGAACTTCTTTGTTCCTTAGGCTAGGGATTTGAAAATCCAAAATCTTAACTGGAAACTCCTCAAATGAATAGCTATCCTGAATATCCAAGCTTTCAGAAGGATCAACCACAAAAAAATCACCAATACACTTCTTAAGCATAGAAACATGAAATACCGGATGAACGCTAGACAACTCCGTGGATAACTTCACCTTATATGCTACTTACCCAACAGGACTTAGAATCCTGTACGGACCAACATAACACGGCATAAAATTTCCCTTCTTTCCAAATCTCTTTACCCCTTTCATGGGTGAAATCTTCAAGTACACCAAATCATTAACATTAAACTCAAGATCTTTTCTTCTCACATCCACGTACGACTTCTGACAACTTTGAGCGGTCTTCAATCTTTCCCGAATCAACTTAACTTTTTCCATAGCCTCGAGCACAACATTAGGCCCAATCACAGCTATTTTCCTACTTCAAACTAACGTATATGCAATCTACATTTTCTCTCATACAAATCTTCGAATGGGGCCATCTGAATACTAGCATGGAAACTATTATGATACGCAAATTCAATCAATGGAAAGTGCTCATCCCAACTACCTTTAAAATTAAGCACAAATGCCCTCAATATATCTTCTAAAGTCGGAATGGTCCACTCCACCTGACCATCTATTTACAGATGGAAAGCAGAACTTAGACGAACTTGGGTACCGAGACCCTTCTAAAAAGCCCATAAAAATTGAAAAGTAAATTGAGTACCCCTATTAGAGATAATAACCAAAGGAACTGCATAAAGTCTAACGAATGCTCTAATATACAATCTAGCATAATCCTCAGATGTATAAAATGAAATACACTGGCAAGAAATGAGCTGATTTAGTCAACCGGTCTACAATAACCCAAATTAAATCATGATGATGATGAGAAAGAGGCAAACCAATTACGAAATCCATATTCACTTCTTCCCACTTCCAAGTAGGAATGCTAAACTCTTGCATTACACCACTGGGCCTATGGTTCTTTACCTTAACCTGTTGATAAGTAGAACACTTTCCCATAAATCTTTTTTGTCTTTCTTTATATCGTTCCATCAATAGATTTCCCGTAAATTGCGGTACATCCTGGTAGCACCAGGATCTACCAGGATAAATAGAATATTGCGCACCATGCACTTCAGCCATAATTATCTTTCTTAGATCATCAACATCGAAAACACACAATCTAGCCTGCAATCTTAACACACCATTTCCCCCTTAGGAGATAACCTCTTCCTTTTCATCCATAACTGACTCCTTCAGTCTGACCAAACTAGAATCCCTATATTACTTCTTCGAGACTAAAGAGTACTTGGAACTACTCTAAACTAACATACTCCGTTCAGCGGAATCAAGTAATCTAACACCCAACCTAGCCAAATGATGTACATCATGAGCTAATTCTTTCTTATTATTCTCTACAAGAGCTACACTGCCCATAGAATACTTGCTAAGAGCATCTGCCACAACATTGGCGTTGCTCAGGTGATTCAACACACTCATATGATAGTTTTTTTAGCAACTCTAACCATCATCTATGCCTAAGATTCAACTCCCTTTGAGTAAACACATGATGCAGGCTTTTGTGATCAATACGCACTTCAACATGAATACCATACAAGTAATGTCTCCATATTAACAAAGAAAAAACTACAGCCGCTAATTCAAGATCATGGGTTGGGTAATTCTTCTCATGAGGCTTTAACTGTCTAGAGGCATAAGCTATAACTTTACCCCTCTGCATTAACGCACAATCCAAACCAACTCTAGAAGTGTCAAAAAATACCACAAAACAATCAGTACCAATAGGTAAAGCTAACACTAGGGCTAAAGTGAGTCGAGTCTTTAACTTTTGAAAACTCTTCTCACAAGGTTCCGACCATAGGAACTTCACTTTCTTTTGGGTTAACCAGTCATGGGAGATGCAATGGAAGAGAATCCATCAATAAAACAATCGTAGTAACCATCTATACCCAAGAAACTCCTTATGTCAGATGGGGAGATAGGTCTAGGCTAATTCTTTACGACTTCTATCTTTTGGGGATTGACTGTAATGCCTTCGGCGAAAATAATGTGACCCAAAAAAACAACTGACCTTAGCCAAAATTCTAACTTTCTATATTTAGTGAATAATTGATGATCTCTAAGAGTTTACAAGATAATTCTAAGTTGGTCAGCATGATCATCCTCTCTTTGGGAACACACAAGAATATCGTCTATGAATATAATGATAAACATATTAAGATATTACTTGAACAGTCGATTCATGAGGTCCATGAAGGCTACTGGAGCATTGGTCAAACCAAAGGACATAAAAAGAAACTCAAAGTGACCATAACGGGTTCGAAAGATTGTCTTTAGAATATCACACTCTTTCACTTTAAGCTGATGGTAGCCGGATCTAAGGTCTATCATTGAGAAATAACTTGCACACTATAGTTGATCAAATAAATCATCGATTCTAGGAAGAGGGTACTTGTTCTTCATAGTTACCTTATTGAGTTGATGGCAGTCAATGCACATATAGAATGTACTTTCTTTCTTACGCACGAATAGAATATATATACCCCATGGGGAAATAATGGTTCTGATAAACCCTTTGTCTAAGAGATCTTTGAGTTTCTCCTTCAACTCTTTAAGTTCTAAGGGAGCTATACGATATGGAGGAATGGAAATAGGCTTAGTGTCGGGAAGAAGATCAATCCCAAATTCTATTTCTCCATCAGGTGGGACCCCTGGGAGATCTTCCCAGAAAATATTGAGAAACTCATTAAAAATGGTAACTGACTAAATAGTCGGAGTCTCAGACTTGATATTGTTAACTTAAGCTAGGTGATAGATGCAACCCTTGGAAATTAACTTCCTAGCATTGAGGTAGGATATGAAATGGCATTTCGGAGTTACAGAACTCAAGGACCACTCAAAAATAGGCTCTTCGAGAAAATGAAATTTGACCACTTGAGTATAAGAATTCATAGATGCATAGCACAAGTAAAGCCAAACCATACCCAGAATGACGTCAAAATCTACCATATCTAGCTCAATCAAATCCGCACATATGACCTGATAAGGGACAGTGATAGGACACTTCTTATACACTCGCTTAGCAATAATAGATTCTCCTATCAAGGTAAAAACCAGAATAGGATCAAGAATCCATTCATGGCCCATCTTAAAATATACAGTAACCAGAGGTGTCATATAAGAGAAACTCAAACTAGGGTCCATCAATACATACACATCAAAATGAAAGACATGGAGCATACAAGTAATAACATCTGGAGAGTCCTCCTGCTCCTGGTAAGGTGGTATAGCACATAAGTGATTCTGGTGTGAACCGCCAATAGTACTAAAAGAGGAGCCCTGAGATGGAACTCGGACTATGGGAGTGGGAGAACTGGTAGCATGACTCTGGGGATAAGCATCTCAAATCCCATGTCAAGCATACGAAAAATCTCTAAGTCAGTCACTAAACTTACCACAACCAAAGAAACCCTTCTGATCAACAAAACACTTTCCAAAATAATCTCTACCATACTTAGTACATAAAGGAGGATGAGGTCGATTACCTAAACTTTCCTGATACCTGGACGGGATAGGCCTGTTCCCCTATTTTTGCCTACTTCTAGGTGTGGGTGCACTAACAGAGGAAGGCGCGGGCATAAAAGGACATCACTAAAATTGAGGGTGGTTCCCTCCATGGAATCTGGACTGACTGAATCCTTGCTTCTTTGATCTAGCTTTTTTATTCCCTCTTACTTTTTCCCTCTCTTTCACCTTATCAGCTTCAATCTATTAGGCATATATCAACAATCGAGAAACGTCCATCTCCCTATTAAGCATAGTAGATCTATACTCTTTCACAACGTATCTCGACTCACTGATCACGAACTTACTCATGATGGTCCTAGAGTCAGCCATCATACTAGGAGCATATTTTGATAACTGATTAAATCTAAGATAATACTCCTTCATAGTCATAGAACCTTTTCTCATATTCATGAATTCCTCTATCTTTGCTTCCCTCATCTCAAGAGGAAAGAATCTGTCTAAAAACATATCCTGGAATAACTGCCAACTCATAGGAACGGCATCCTCCCCTTTACTCATCCTCCACATCTCCACCCAATCATATGCAACCTTTTTCATTCGATAATAATCCAATTCAAGACATTACTCCTCATTCACATGCATAATTTGGATGATCTTTCACATTTCATCCATGTATATCTGGGTTGTTCACCTAACTTCAACCCATAGACCTCAGGTAGATTCATCTGATAAAGTCATAAACTCGAGCTATAGCAGAATTATTCTCTTGCAGAGCTAGAACAATACGCTGGGTGTTAACTTGAGCATTAGCTGTAACTGCCTGGGCTAGCGCATGAAAAGCTGCCTAAAATTCTGTATTAAATACATGCTCTCTCAAAGAATCAACGGTTTAAGGTTGCTTGTTGTTCCTACAATCTTGATGAGGAGGCATTTTCTATTATAAGAGAGCATGAGTTAATCGCAGATAAAGAGACAGTTGTAAGCACAATAAAGTTTACAAAGTAAGAAATGACTTTTCCTAAAATATTCCATGTCCTCTTTCTCATAGATATGGTGCGCTACACACCGATGATCAAAACTCTACGTAATGAGGCTTGTCAGACTCCCTAGGACTCCTTAAACCTTAGTATCTGATACTAAGCTTTGTAACGCCCCAAAATTTCATCCCAAGATTCCATACGGTGCATAGAGCTACACGTAGCCCTAAGCTAACCCTCAGAGCCAGATACTTCCTCAAGGAATTTAATTCAACAATAGTCATGCGTAACAAAGAGATATACCACATTGAGTTCAAGAGAAATACTGGAGAATACTAGAATGTACAACCAAAATATATTGAATGTCTGTACATACCAACCCTCTAGTCTGACAAAGCCTCTATACATCAAAATTAATGTACCATTGGGGCACACCCCCAACTAACTGAAACAGTACTGAAAGCCATAACAATATAATGATATCATAAAAATATAAACACGATCATCGAAATATAAGGACTCACCACTGAGGGAACGTAGTTGAGGCATTCAAATATCGCTAACGCGGCTGCGGCAGCATAGCTGAACCTACATTACGAGAAAATATATCCCATAGAAAAATATGTGGCTCAACACTTTCCAATGTACTGAGTATGTGGAGGTGCATGCAATAATGCAAATATCATCATTAGTTTCTTAAATATATGCATATGTACAATGATAGCTCACTTGGCTTGAGTTAGATTGAAACATACTTTTCATGATCACATAGTTAATAAATCATATGATAAAAACCTTATCAATAATCATAAATAACTCAAATCTTTAACTCAAGACTCAAAGTGACTTGGTAATTCAAGTAACTCATCTCTTATGGACATGGGAGGTTGTTATAACCGACATAAATCATGTGAGCTACATGGAGCGTCGTACTCTTGCCAGGGAGTACAACCTTATTTTAGTGATAACAATCTCATACTTAGCCTCTTCCCACAACCTTAATAAAATATCATATTTCTCGCTCGGTTCTAAACACTACTCCCAGACACAAGCTCAGAACATGTTAGGAAATCCACCACAAACATCACAAGGGTCTATCATAAAGACCAAATCAAATCTCTTTCTCATTTATCAAAACATAATTAATTTGTGGATTCCTAACTTGACTCAAATCACTTCAATCTTTCTGAATATCAAAATGTATCAATTCATTAAATCATGGCAATATTAATAACTTTGAAGAAATATCAAGACTCATTGTAACAACTCAATCTCATAAATCAATAAACTCAATAATCGAATTTGTTATAAGAAAGCTTAAAGCTTGACACATATCTTGAAAACATTTTAAATATCAACTCAGGTAGAAATATGAAATTCACAATATTAAATATCAAGTCATAACTTGGGAATAGCAAAACAATCATGTATAACAAAGCTTGAACAATTTATATTCTCATAATCTCATGATGAAGTAATTTGGGTATAAACTCACTTGCAAAATCATATAAACCTGTGATAAAAATCAAAGCTTTGAGCACAAGAACGAGAGAATCGCTCTTGTTCAAAACCCCAGATACCTTAATCTTAGAAATTGGATGAATTCTAGCGCTTGAGACTCTATCCACACTTATAATAAATGATTCTTGAATACCACACTATGAGAAACTTGATTCTTGAAGAAATCATGAAGATTTATGGATGATTTTTGGATGATTAAATTTTCTTGATTGAAACCCTAATATATATTCTAAAGAAAATAGGATGAAAGAGTGAAGAAATTAGGGTTTGTATGGGGATTCTCATATTTATATAGGCCTCCAAAAGATGGAAAAAGACCAAAATATCCCTTAATTTCTTACAAAAATAGTTGATAACATTCGTGACAAGCCGTTAAACTTTTGACAAGTCATCACAAAATGTTGGATTTTATGACTTTCTGCTTATGGTGACAACATTTTGTGACAAGTCGTCACAAAATTTCGTCACGAAATTTCCAGGCTAACAAGCTGGAGTAAAATTGGTATAACTCTTTGCTCTGACACCAGATTTGGATGAAATTGATTCCGTTGGAAAGCTAATTAAATTATATATCTATTGGTAGGTAATGAGATCTATAATTCGTAGTATAAAGATAGATATGCTTATTTAAAGTTGAATATAGCAATATCCTTTCCAAGAATTCAATCGGTAAGGAATGTTTTGATTCACCTAATCGCTAGGACATCTTTGAGGCCTTAATACACATCTTCCTTGATCATAAAACAACCAAATCACTATAATTTACTTCTCATGAGCTTGAGTCATGGTTGTACTGTTGGTTAGAGTCTTAGGGTATTATACCTAGTCACTTTAGTCCTTTATAGCATGCCAAAAGAGGGCCCAAACATAGAAAATTTCATCTAAGTGTTGATACTTAGTCTCATTTTTTGGATCGATATTTCAACGGCACCATTAATGATCTTTCTAGCCTTAGATAGTCAATTTTTAAATATATTTATGATAATGGTTATCTATAGGTCATCTTGGGTGAGTTTTAGATTTTTTGAATATTATTTAAGTCATGTTTTGATAACTACTATAATAAGACAACTCAATATCGATACATTATATTGGCTATTGCATTGGTACAATTGATGCAATGCGTCGTCGATCACATCAATACCATCGATACGACGCATCAGTTATTGCATCACATGGCATATTTTCTAACTAAATCATGACTTTCCAAGGGCAATTAGGTCTAGTTACCCATACCCAATTAACCAAAAATATAAAATTAAGCTTCCAAAAGGGAAAAATACATTCATTCTTTTTGAAATCCTCTCAAGAAATAAACCCTAGTTCATCAAGCTCGAGATCAAGTTAGAAGAAATCCCCAACAATCTTCACAAATTCCGTCACTCAAGTATGTTAGATGTTCATCGTTGTGTTTCCTTCCACCCTTGGAGTTGAAGAGCCCTTTTTCAAAATATTAATTATGATTTCTATTTTATGAATTGAATTATGCTCATTTTTGTGTATTTGTATGGATTTCAAGATTAGATCTTTTATGAGTTACATGAAATTTAGTTAGCATGTTTGTTGAATTATGAATTTCTCATGTTAATACCAGTGAAATTAAAGGTTTATGTTGTAGTCATGATGCTTATGTGTTTCTCATTATCATGTGCATTAACCATGCTCCCTAGGTGTTTCCTAAAATGTCCATATTAGTAAATTATGCATGGTAACTTATTGTTGTGTTGCTAAACTTGTGACATGAGTTTATACATTATGCTATCGAATCCTAGGGGTATTTATTACCCAAAATATAGTTGGTTACTTAGTTACACTAGTTATAGAATAGTCCTAGTAAAGGTCAAAAATAGTAGTACTCGGTCAGTTATCAGAACTTAGTGAACTCAGTCCAGTTCTATTAGTTAACATAATCAATGTCAGTTTAGTCAAGCCTAGTATAGTCTACTGACTAGTTTAATATAGAATCAGTTAGGAGTTGGATTCAGCACAGAGCGAACCCAGGGATGGGGGTATTCCTGCCAGCAGAGGGTTTGACCCTTAATAGCAGTTCCTGCGTTACAAAACTTAGTAGCCAGCATTGGGTAAGTCATCTTTCTACTAGACTAGGGTTGATGTAATCACATATATATAGATATTTATTATGAGTCTTCCTCCTATATTAGGGTTGACACAATATTATTAGTATATGATGGAAATGTGATAACACCCTACCAACTACGGTCATAGTTGGACCCTAAATATGTTTATATCGGGGTATGTTGGTTAGATAAAGACTCCCACAATTATATTTTTAGTCTCATTATTTAATAATGATCTCAATTAGTTCTATAGAATCTTTGCTATTAGTTATTAGTTACTCAACTATCAGAATTTAGTACTTAATTTTAGTATAATCTCAGATACAAGATGTATACCTATATGCACAGTATCGAATGCTGAGTATGTTCAGTAGTTAAAGTTTTGCATGTATTCTCAACCAATAACTTCATGATATTTATTCAGTTAGTTATTATCTCATGCATATGAACCCATGTATATCAACCATACCTCACTTAGCATACTAGTATATTTCGTATACTGACACATACTCTATTTTGCCCTATGATAACTTATATCATAGGTTTGGACACTCAGGCTCCAAACCTTACTTAGCAGATCAGACTATCGAAAATAGTTATAGTGGTGAGTCCTTATATCTTAAGGAAAGATTTTATCTATTTTATTATTCTAACTATTTAGTAGTTATTTAAGTCAGAGTTGGTTAGGGGTTTTCCCATCAGATCTATATTCTGACAGTTAGAGGCTTTTAAACTAGCATAGTCAGTTATTTAGTTCCTTAGATGTTATTATCAGTTATACCCAGTTATTATTTCTGTATTTTGAGAACCTTATGGTACTTTCAAATTTCTTCCCCATATATATTTCATTTTTATATTTATTGCTCATAGCAGGTGCCAGTCATTGGTTAGCTTGTGGTCCTTTGGGACTGCAACCATCCTGTGATACCTAAGGTGTAGTCTCAGGGTGTTACATTAGATGATTGAACTATTCTTTGAGCACCTCTAGGAGGCTCTAAGAGGGTGCACTATCAGGGCGAGTTCATAGCTTACATTCCTTAAGAAGAAGATTCTAAAGGGTTTAATAGATAACATGGATAACCTATATAGACATACTTTCATGGTTCAGGTACTACGCCATCTCATTTAAAAGATTTGATTTCTAGCTCAGTTGTTTCTCCCCCTATTAGTTTGGGTAGTAGAGGTTGCTTTGTGCAATGAGGTTGGCCATTTGGCCAAAGACTATCCCCATTATATTTTTTGGCCTACTCCTATATTGGTAAAGAGTGGTAAAGGTTCTACTAGAGTTGTGTAAGGTAGAGGTAGTAGTGCTTGTTGTGGTGGTTGTGGGACTACTTTATTGGGAGGTGGTCATGGGTAGTTCTATACTATACCTTCCAGACCAAAGGTAGAGGCTTTTGATGTTGTTAACAATAGTATCATCCTTGTTTTTCAGATCCACATCTTTGCTATTGAATTCAGGATCATCTTTGTTCTATCTATCAACTTATTTTTCTTTGGGTTTTGATTCACCTAGTAAGCCTCCTACTATCTACCCCTTTAGGAGACACTTTAGTATGTGATCGGGTGTACTGATCTTATGTATACATCTTTTCTTGGCATGAGACTTTGGTGTATCTAATTATTATAAATATCATAGATTTTGATATCATTTTTAGTATGAATTTGTTAGCTATTTATCAAATTATCCTAGACTATCATGCTACGATCATGACCTTAACTTTGTTAGATATGCCGTGGATAGCTTAGAGAAGTATGATTTATTAGGTCAAAATAGAGTTGCATATTTTCTTTAAGCTCATTGCTTGGTTGGGAGGGCATGTTTATCATTTTTGGCTCATATTTATGATACTAGTGTTGCTTCATCTCATCCTATATATTTTGTTATGATTGTCCACATATTCATAGATATTTTTGCTCTAGATTTTCTTGGTATGCCTTTGGATTATGATATTGGCATTGCTATTAATGTTGAGTTATTCATGAATCCCATTTCTATTTCTCCTTATAGGATGACCCCAATAAAGTTAAAAAAATTAAAGGATGCATAGAAGGGTTTGATAGATAACAGATTTATCTAACTTAGTGTATCACCTTAATTAGAGTGCACTTGTATTGATTGTGAATAAAAAAGATAGGTCTATGTGTATTGATTATCAGTAGTTTAATAGGGTAAAAATTAAGAATAAGTATCTTCTTCATCCTATTTATGATTTTTTTGATTAGCTCATGGTGCTTTGGTGTTTTCAAAGATTGATTTATGATTCGAGTATCACAATTAAGGATTAGAGCTACAAATATTACAAAGTCCATTTTTACCCTCGATACAAACATTATAAAGTCTTAGTTATGTTGGGTTGGCGAATTTCCTAGTAGAATTTATTGAGTTAATGAACTATTTATTTTAATTATATCTTAACTCCTTTGATATTATAGTTGTATATGATACCTTGGTTTATTCGAAGAGTGAGGTTGATTATGAGTAGCATTTAAAGATTGCACTCTGCAATTGAGGAATTAGAGAAGTTGTATGCAAAGCTCTCCAAGTTTGAGTTTTGGTCGGAGTCGATTTCTTTCTTGTGTCATGTGGTGACCAAGAATTGTATTATGGTCAATCCCGCTAATAGTAGAGCAATTTATGATTGGGCTAGGCCTACTTCTCCTATTAAGATACAAAGTTTTATTAGTTTGGTAGGTTATTATGGGTGCTTTGTTGAGGCTTTTTCATCTATTGTATCTTTTTGACTAAGTTAACTTAGAAGAAGATTTCCTTTCAATGGTTTGATGTTGTTGAGGAGAGCTTTGAAAAGCTCAAGGATTTGTTGATGTTTGCTCCTATCTTGACTTTTTCCAAAACGGGTGTAGGGATTATTGTCTTTTATGATGCCTTAAGTATTGGGTTATGTATTGTGTTGATGCAGGCTAGTAATTTGATTGTGCATGCTTCTCATCAGTTAAATCCCAATGAAAGGAATTACCCAACCCAAGATTGGGAGTTGCATGCAATTGTATTTGCTCTGATGTTTTGGAGGAACTACTTGTAAGGAGTAAATTGTGATATCTTCTCAAATTATCAGCAACTTTAGTATTTCTTAACCCGGTGAGGTCTTATTATAAGGTGACATCATTAGTTTGAATTTCTTAAGGAATATGATCATACTATTCTTTATATTCCGGGAAAGGCTAATGTTGTTGTGGATTCATTAAGTTAGAAGTCAACTAGCATGGGTAGCTTGGCACATCTTTAAACCCTGGAGAGAACTTTGGCCTTAGCGGTCCATTCTTTGGATAACGAGATAGTTATGCTTGATATTTCAACATTGGATGTGTTTTGGTATTTATTGAGGCTAGGCTTTCTCAGACTATGTCTTTACTAGTTTTCAAAGATAGAGTTATTTCTATTGGATTTCTTAGGTATTTTATTTTTGTTTAAATTGTACTAGAAACATTAATATACTGTTGACATAAGATTTTGGGTGTTATGACTACCTTGTTGTTTTTGGTTCTTTTTGTATTTGTTATACTTATATAGTTTGACTTTGTTCTGGAAGCCTTACCTTGGGGTTATTTCAGGCTTTTTGCCATTTTACGTATCAGTTTTGGTGATAGGATTACTCATTAAGGTTTGCTTTGATGAGTGCAATTATGACTATTGATTTTGGATCCTAAAAAAATTGGTATCAGAGTATCCAGATTAATTGCTCTTAATATTGTAAGAACGAGATACCTAATAGAGTTTCGCAAATCCATACATAGATATCTATTTCTATCTTCAAGATGTTGTAGGATATATTTAGGAAAACATCTCTCTTTGTTATCGTTATCGTATGAATTACTTTTATACATTGTTGTCTTAGTTATGTTTTACTCTTTCTATACTGATGGTGTTTACTAGGTCCCAAAAGAGTAGATATATAGGGCGTTCACCTTGAGGGTGAGCCTTGAATCGTGGATGGGACTATGAATTATCCCCATATAGGAGGAATATAGGGGACTCAATATGAGAATATTTGTGGTGTAGGTTCAGCTCTAATTCCTCAGAGCTTATTTTCCCTAGCCTTGGAGGAGTTATTGAACCACATAGAGGGTTCTCCTTTGTTCATGACAGGTGTTCTTCTATCCCCTAATGTGGATCCTCATGCGGTACTTGCTTTTGCTATAGGTACCTCTCAGACACCAATACTATCACCCTATCAGTACTTATATCTGAGTATGTTGCACTAATATTAACCGTTCAACCTTCATCTATGTTTCCGCCACAGACAGGATCTAAGCTTTTTAAATTCACGATGCCTTCTTTTGTTGCTAGTATAGTGATGTCTTCTGAGGATCAGAAGAGGTTTGAGGGATTTCCTCATTTGGTCCTCCTAGCTTAAGTGGTGCTGTGGGTGAGAATGTCTATGACTTCTTGATTTATTTCCATAAGAAGTTTTATAACTTATGTTCTTTAGAGTCGCATGGAGATGCTTATACTACCTATCAATTGAGATATGTTATCAGAGACTAGTGGAGGTTGTTTGCTGGTTGTACGCCTTTTAATGCACCTAAGATGATATGGGATCAGTTTACTGATGCTTTTTTGGAGAGATTTAGGTCTTATATCTTGAGAGATTGGATGTGTGATGAGTTGGATAGCCTCGAGAAGGGCTCTATAAAAGTTATGAAGTATGAGGAATGCTTTCATGCCTTGTCCAAATATTCTTATATTAGTATTTCCATTGAGTTTTAGATTATTTAGATGTTTGCGAAGGGTTTAGATGTTTCCCTTCAGTTGAATATGTCTAAGATGGTTGTATTTGGAGCATCCTTTTAGAGCATTATGGATCATGCAAAGATTAGAAAGGGCATTCTATGAGCATCTAAGGGAGAAACTAAGAAGGTGTTCCATTTTTGTAAGTTCAAGGGTCACAATCCTTGTGGTAGAGATTTTAGAGGCTCATGTGGATATCAAGGTAAGGCAATACTTACAACCTTATACAGTTTAAGGTGTGATATTATTATTCAGTAGTTCAAGGTAGTCGTTTGGTCCAAGTTCTATCTTCTCCAATTGAGGTAGGTCATAGAGCTTGTTATGTGTGTTATAAGGTTTGCTAGTTTTCCAAAGACTATCCCTATCATGTGATTAAAGTTACTCCTATTTTAGTTGCGAGAAGTAGGTATAATACTAAGGGTGCGAGAGGTATAGGTTGTAGAGCCTGTGGTAGTAATCATGGGGATACTCAGCCATTTTATAGTCATGTTCAGTGTTATGCTATTCCCACTAAGCCAGAGATAAAGGCTCCTGATGATGTGATCATGACTATAATCCTTATTTCTTTTAGATATGCATATATTTTATTTGATCAAAGATCATCTTTTTCCTATGTTTCTAAATATTTTACTTTGGGTTTTGATTCTATTACTAAGCCTCTTTCCATGCCTACTCATATATCTACCCTAATAGGAGATTCATTAGTAGTGGGTCAGGTTTACCGATCTTTTGTTGTAACTTTTTCTAGTCCTAGTCCTGAGCATTAGGTATATTTTTTTTGTTAGATATAGTAGATTTCAATGTTATTTTGGATATGGCTCATTATCATGCTGTCCTAGATTATTTTTCTAAGACTGTCACTATAGCTAAGAAGGGTATGTTTCATTTGGATCCTAAGAGATTTATATCTTATGTTCAAGCTTGTAGATTGGTTGACAGGGGATATTTATCTTATTTTGCTCGTATTTGTGATACTAGTATTATTTCACTTCCTTCCTTTGATTTTATTTGTATTATCTTTGAATTTATGGATGTGTTCCCTATGGATTAGTCTAGTTTTTCATTTGGGTTGACTAATACCCCTACCAAATTAATAGAGTTAATGAACCTAGTGTTCCATCGTCTTTAGACTCCTTCATCTTTGTATTTATAGATAATATCTTGCTTTATTTTAAGAGTAAGGCTTAGCATGAGGAATATTTACAAATTGTTCTTCAGAGATTGAGAAATGAGAAGTTGTATGGTAATTTCTCCAAGTGTAAGTTTTGGTTTGATTTTTTGGGGGGTTATATAGTGAATAAAAAGTGTATTATAGTTGATCTAGTCAGGGATGCAGCGGTTTATGATAGTGCTAGACCTATTTTGCCCGCCTAGACCTCCAGTTTTAACAATTCTGTAGGTTATTATCATTGTTTTGTTACGGGTTTGTCATACATTATAGTTCTATTAACTATGTCTACTCAGAAGAAAATTTATTTTCAATTGCTCGATGCTTGTTAGGCGAGCTTCCAAAAGCCCAAGGATTTATTGACTTAAACTCCTATCTTAACCTTGTCCTTAGAGGGAATTGGTTTCACCATCTTTAGTGATGCTTTAGGTGTTGGGTTAGGTATTATGTTGATGCAGAAAGGTAAGGTAATTACATATGCTTCTCATCAGTTGAAGCCCCATAAGAGGAATTATCCTACTCATGATATGGAGATTTGTGTAGTTGTTTTTACTTTGAAGTTTTTAAGGGACTACATGTATGGAGTTTATTGTGAGATTTTCATGGATTATCATATCTTTTAGTACTTCTTCAGTCAGCGGGATCTTAATATAAGGCAACATTATTTGCTTAAGTTGCTTAAGGAATATTACATGACTATTCTATATCATCCTGGCAAGGTTAACATAGTTATTTATGCCTTGAGCTAGAAATTTATTGAGTATAAGTAGCTTGGTATATCTTTTTAGCCAAGATAGGCCATTGGCCTTAGAAATTCAGTCTTTAGCTAACTAGATGCTTATGCTTTATATTTGGATACCTTGGTGTATTTTGGCACTTGAGCCTAGAACTTTTTTGATAGAGCGAATTAATGCTCATCAGATTGATGATGCTTTATTGAGATTGATTCAAGATAAGGTGTTGAGTAGTGAGGCTAAGGTAGCATCACTTAACTCTAATTAGGTTTTAATGATTAGAGGCTGAGTTTGTATGCTAAGACAGGGTGATTATATTAGATTGATTCAAGTTGAGGCTAATTATTCAAGGTATCTAATCCATTTTGGAGTGACTAAGATGTATCATGATTTTAGGAAGAATTACTTATCGGTGTATGAGGAAGTATGGAGCTAATTTGGTTGCCCATTGACTTTATTTCGAGCAGGTGAAGGCCAAGCATTTGAGGACGTGTAGATTATTTCAGAAGTTAACCATTCTCAAGAGGAAGTGGGAATGGATCATTATGGATTTCATGACTGGGTTGCCTCGTGCTTCCCATTGATCTGATAGTGTTTCGGTCATCATAGATCAATTGACCAAGTTTGTACATTTTCTTTTGGCTCAGGTCTCCTTTAGTGCTGAGAGGCTAGCACATATCTATATTCTTGACATTATGCGACTTTATGGTTTGCTAATGTCTATTATATCGGATTGAGGCTCATGAGGTGTAAGGATTTAGGTTTGAAGTGTAGTGGACTAGTTTTGGCATTCGAGGTAGGTTATGGCTTAACTATTTCAAACTGGGTTGAGTATTTAATTAGTATACAAAGTTCATGTTAAGGGGATGTGAATAAATCATGAATTTTGCTATCTAAATGTATTGTGCCTGTGTGGGAGCTTATATGTGATGTAACATTTAGTCCTGAGATATTATGTAGTATGTGTGACCGTGTGGAGCCCTATGTGATGTGGATTGCCTGAAATACATATGACTAATTTTATTATGTTATTGAAATACCTAATGTGGTACTATTGATGTATTATTCTATATTCATACTTTATTGGCATACGAATCATGTCGAATTTCATGGATGGTTAAAATAATCAGTAATTATTAGCTCACTTGGTTGTGGAAGTATATCATGTGGATAATTGTGGAAATATATCATAGTGGTTGGTTGTGAAAATACATATATGGTTTGTTATGAAAATACTTCTTATGATTCGTTGTAAGCATTAGATCCTCATATGATACTCATTCATGAAACATTGGTACCACCATGGTAACATCTTAAAAACACTGGCAACACATTTTTAAAAACCCTTCCCAAAGGATATACCATGGAAGAGATATTGTGATATCTTATAAAACCTTCCTCGAGGGATGTTCCAAGAAAGATATATAGATATATGGATTGTATACAAGTTGACAAACCCACCATAGGTCCTATGTCAAAAGGCCTTACTTCGTAAGTGTATATGGAGGTTGTGCAACAACCTTGTGAATCATCATCAACATTATCATCATTCTTTTCTTATTTACTTAATTATAGTTATGTTGTGGTTGTACTTTTATTTTGACTTATTACTTATCTAAGTTTTCTATCTCCTTATACTTGTATTCGATGATTTTGAATGTATATTGTCCGTTCTTGTCATACCTGTATGTAGTAGGTTATGAACTTGTGTAATGAGCCTCTAGGTTATTTTTTATATTTCCTCTTATATTTTCCATTGGGGCTTTCCCATAGCTGTCCTGAGTCATTTATAAATTTCTGGGAATGACAGTATGGTTACTGGGAAGTTTATTTGATTTTTAGGGTCGATTAACTTTTTATATGTCTCCGTTTGTTCCAAATGGCCACCGGATGAAAACTTCAGTAAAATAATATCGGATGCAAAGTTGAACTGCACCAACAACACCAAAATATCAATTTAGTCTAGTTAAACCTTTGGTTTGGGTCTTAATGTCCCCAAGCTTATTTCGACCTATTGGTCGGAAAGTTAAAAAATTTGAAATATGGGTATGGAACCTACATTTGGTTAAAACAACCTTGGATGGAAAATTCGACTACTCATTGCATCCAAAACATCAAATTTAGTGTTGTTCCATAGTTCATTTGCATATATCAAATTCCAAATAAATCCCAAGGCATTGGCAAAAACATAGAAACTTTCTAAGTTTAAGTTGTCAATTGTGCGTATAGTAAATAATGTTATCAGACAAGAGAGGAAGGTAATTGCCATATCTACTTCTGCACTCAAGCTGTGAAATTACCATACCTGGAAACCTGGTATGGGTATAAAAGGACCCCTTAGGCCGTGTTTTAGCTATTTTTCACTTATTGTTTTGAGCTAAAAACCCTGAATGAGTGTGATAACTCAAAATTGAGTCTTGTGGGTTACTTGGGATCTTGATTACACATATTTCTTCAAATATATATATGGATTTAAGATAAGATTTCATCCCTTTCTTGGTTAAATTCTTGGTTTTTGACCCAAAACCCCAATTTTCTTAAGGGATTGATTTTAGACCCAAATTATCTTGGTTTACAGATATTTCTTGAGGGTTATGATTCATTGATCATATAAGAATGTTGGGTTTACCTCAGAAATATGATTTTCATAAGTGGAACCCACTTGGGGTTTTTGGTGTCGTTTATTGACACCAAAGCATAATTTTACTTTGTGACATGGTAAATTATGATGACTTTCTCCAGCTTATGACTTATGGCATATAGCTATGCTATGGCTTTATAGACTTAACTTATGATGTGGTCCATTGACACTCTAAAAAATATAGGCGTAGACATAGTTATCACATATGTCCTATAGAGATAACACGACTTTTAGATATGATATATTATGCCTCCTAGATTTGAGATGCTTCATAGATGTCAAATGCTTATTAGTATATTATTCTTCCTATATGTAAGATGCTTACTGATATATTATGCCACCAAGATGTGAGATGCTCATTGATATATTATGCCACCAAGATGTGAGATGCTTATTGATATATTATACTTCCTAGTTGTGATATGATTATAGATATGCCATATGACTTATGGAGATGGTATGCCTCATAAATATACTGTGGCTTATAAATATGAGATGATCTATAGAGATAAATATTAATGCAGGTTTTAAATAAGTACTTTGGCCAAAGGCCATGATTATGATGTTATAATTATTCTGGGCACAGTATTGGGCCCAAGGCTGTGTTATATTATGAGTTGACAATGAAGAATGTGTTTATCCTTATAAAGGAAGTGGTTGAAGTTTATTGATATATTAATGCTTATAGTTTCATTATTTTAATGTGATGGCATGCATAGATTCGGTGTTCATGATCTTTGCATCGATGATTTATACTATTTTAATTAGTTTATGATCTAATTCTTGTTGGCGCTAAATTAGGATTAAAACACACTTTCTACCTTAAAATGAATTTCTACATAATAATAATTGTCCATCTTAATAAATAACTTAAATATAAATAAATTAATAATAATGTTTTAAAAGATGTGACAGAGACAGATTCTAGTCTATGCTTTGATACTACTAATTACTCTGGTCGTAGGAGATTCTGACCCTTTCTATACTGTTTATAATGATTTAGTCTTAAAGTTCACTCATAGTAACATACTTATGAATTTACAAACTTACAGATTTACACTCTTTTATCCACGACTTAAGTCCATGCACCCATCATATCCAGACACACATCTTTCCACTATAAGATGGAGGAAGATGCTGGATTTATGATATAACATTTGGGTAAACCCTGATGACAGATTTTAGTATTATTTTTATATATATTTATGTGTGCTGATTATTATAATGATACTGTTTATATACCCAGCAAGGCCGAAGGATCAATATGATAATATACTTATATAGCCGAAACTGCTGAAGGATCAATATGATAATATACTTATATACCAGACATTTTTAGAGGATATTATGATGATGATATTAATACCTAACAAGAAACGAGTATATCGTGGTGATGACATTAATATCTGGCAAGGATGAAGGATGATTATATTAATGTGCCCATATGTACATTTGTCAGTTGGAGTTCAACTAGCCCTATGTATGGAAATTATATACCTGACAAGGTCGGAGGATGATTACAATGATGCATATATGATAATGATGATTATGATGATGATAATGGTTTTGATGATGATGATGATGACGATGATGATTATGGTATTCTGGATTCTATTGCATTCATCATTGTATGCGCATTGCCTATCACCAAGTGTGACTATATCTATAAGCCCACATGGAGAAGGTTTACATAGGTATGAGTGATGACTATGAATTGTGGTGTGTTGTATTTTGATTAACCTTTTTTTCTGTGAGGGTGGGGGCACATGATAGGTTTGGTTAGGTATTTTATTTCCAGACTAGCCAGTTACTTATGTTGTTATTGACATTGTTTTTATCATTTTTATGATCATTGTCATCTTTAGTTTATGACAGATTGGTCATTCATTCGATATCGATACATGAGGTATGATTCTGGCCTCTTAAATCTTATGATTATATTACTATATATGATCATCTGATGACTTGATATATGGACTAGAACCCTGAGTATTCTAGCACTAGATCCTGCTATGGTAAAGAGGTTTTAAGTATCTATTATGGTGATTTAGGTTTTACTTTGAGTAGATCTTTATATATATATATATATATATACATATATATATATATATATACTTGCCTATATGTAGCTATGGTGTTACCGTATATCATTTCCTTTTAATTATACAAATTATATAATCATTCCTTGGCCTTGTAGACTTATATATATCTTCCTTCTGCTTTTACTTTGTCTATTATACATGGTTATACTCTATAGTGTTGACATTCCTAATAATGGATGGAATTAGATAGTGCATTCTTACTACTTCCTTAGCTTTAATATGTTACTCTCTTGGAAATGAATAGGATAGTTTATCTTTAATATCTCATTGGTTGTCTTGTATGATTGTTGCACATTTGGGTGTACTTTTCCATTTTGTATATATGATATATATATATATACATATTTGCTTTATATTTTGAGCTCAGTTGGCAGTTGCCTATTGAGTACCACTTGTTTGGTACTTATACTATACTTCTGTAGCTTGCAGATCATAGTATAAGTTATCAACATTAATGTATGTATCATGCGGAGCATCCATGGTTCAGAGCTTAGAGTGAGATCCTGACATTTGAAGTACTACTTATCTATCTCCTATGTATCTATGTTGTATTCAGAAATAAGTTTTGTCACTGTATTATTAAGTACTTCTCTTTCTATGTTGATGATATTGTACTGATACCGCATGGTTCAGGGAATATGCTATGTAATTCATCTTTTATTCACATATTCCACTTTCCTTCCTTTATACCTTTGGGTAGTCCATTACTAGTCGTTTCAGACTACGTGTTTGGTTTATCTATCTGTGGATTATCGTAGGCACCTTCATGACTTAAGAAATTGGGTTGTGAAAACTTATAGTCTTTTCTGGTGGTTGTTACAATATATGTTAAATATTCAAACTAATAGTGCAAGGAGGGTAGGATACTGTTATGGGATATTTTTTAATTGCGGGTGATGTGCCCTTAGTGTGTATTCTGTATGCTTTATTTTCTACTTTTCTCGATCACCCTATGATACCTACTAAGTACAAGTGGACCGTACTCACTCCTATTATATGCTTCTAGTGAAATTTTAGGTTATGGTGTGCTCCACGTTACTTGACTCAAGAGATTGTTGGATCTTTCAAGGTAGTGGATGATTTTCACGTGTTTGGGTGTCTTCTACTATCTTTCTCTACGTTAGACTATGTTTTTACAAGTTTTCAGAGGCAAAGTTATATCTATTGGATTTCTTATGTATTTCATTTGAGTTTGAGTTGTACTAGATACGTTCTTCTATTATTGACATAAGGTTTTGGGATTTATGGCTGCATTGTTGTTTATGGTTCTTTTTGTATTTGTTATAATTATATGATTTTTCTTTGATCTAGAAGCCTTATCTTAGGGTTATTTTTGTATTTTTACCCTTTTATGTATCAATTTGGGTGATAGGCTTACTCGCCAAGGTTCTTCTTGATGAGTGCAATAATGATCCTTGGTTCTGGGTCTTAATAGTCAAAGCCATACTTGCATAGAGAATTAACAATAGCTAATTTGGATAGAGCAATGTCAATACCAAAAAAGTATTTCAATCTGCTGAGATCCTTAGTCTAGAAATGCTGAATGAAATATTACTTCAAATTTGTAATACATCTTAATCGTTGTTGCTGATAATGATATCATCAACATAAACCACAAAATAAATACACAAATTTGGTTTTGAATGGCACTAACACACTAAATGATCATCTCCACATTTGAGAGAACAAGGAGCTAATTTGTCTTCTCCTAGAGCAAAGTTATAAACAAAACATGTGCTCCCAAAAACACAAGGGGGATAGATTAATGTAGTGTCTAATGAAATAGTATGGAATTTTGAACCTGATTTTGAATAAAAAATGACGGGATTCTTTTCATGAAAAGGCAAGATGCAAGGACTGCATCACCCAAAAAATGTAATAGAACATTGGATACAATGAGAAAAGTGAGAGCAGTCTCATTGAGATGCCTATTTTTTATTTCTTCTATATCGTTCTACTGAGGGTTGCTTGGATACTATGTCTTGTGAATATTACCTTTCTGCTTCATAAACTCCAGAAACAGGAGGATACATTTTTTAAGTCATTATCAGTATGAAAAGTACGAATAGAAACACCTAATTAATTTTGTATTTCAGTACAAAAACTTTTGAATATAGAATATAACTAAGAACGATGTTTAATTTAGAAAACCCAAGTGCATCTTACAAATTCATCAATGAAACTAACAAAGTAATGAAATCCTAAAGGTAAATTGACTCTACAAGGAGCCCAAACATTATAATGAACTAATGATAAAATAGACCCTTACTGACTCTCAATACTATGTGAAAATGTAGCACAGGTGTGCTTCCAAATTTGACACGACTCACAATCTAATATGGATAAACTAGGAAAATGTAGCATAGTCTTAAGTAGCTTGGATTGAATCAGATGGCCCCAATATTTATGAATAAGGCTTAGAGGGTCTGTAATGAAGTAGGCAGTGAAGGAGTTTGAAGAGGTAGGATGGTATACGCCTTGTGATTCAAGTCATGTTCCAATTATTTCTCCCATAATATGATCCTACAATATAAAATAATCATCAAAAAACGTTATAATACACTGAATGAAACGTGTTAAATGACTAACAAATGCAATATTAAAAGGATTGTGAATAAATAATATTAGACAAAAGTGTTTTGTTACCAAAAATATGATCAAACGCACCTGAGTCCATAAATCATGATCCAAACGAAGGAGATTGTGTAGTTGGGGCCATTAGTAGAGATGTATGCTTCCTTTCTTGATACTAAAAATACTCATTATAATCCTTATTAGATAACTTCAACTATTAATCACCTATAGTGTTTCATTGAAAAACATGAGCATTTTTAGCTGGTCAACTATGCAAAGAATAGAATATTCTACAAGTATGTCCAATCCTTTTACAATAATTACAACTATTTTGAGATCTTCCAAATCGACCTTCCACTCGTTTATTCTTCATGGACTCCCATGTTTGATCTTCTGATCTCCTCATTATGTGTTTAGATTTAATCATAGGTCAAAATTGAGGGAAAATAAAGAAGTCACCAAACTATTTTTAAGTCACCGAAAAAGAAACCAGTCACCAAAAAATTGATTTAATTACCAAAAACTAGCTATAATCAAGAAATAGCTATAGAGACATCCTTGGAATGAAGGGTTGATCTCACTAAGAAAAAGAAACTTCTTAGAAAGTGTCCAAAAATGGCAAAATGCATCAGCACGTAATACATATGGTGGTGCAGATCTTACACTATAGCGGTGTGTGATAGCGTATGGATTGCTACAATTAATTATCGATCACTAGGGTTTGCTCGGCTTAATGTTTTGTACCTCGTGGTTGTATTGGTTTTTGCACAATACCTATAAAATAGATGAGTTCTCTAATTAACCTTGATATTTGTCAAAAATTGACTCATGTTGACTGTCATATTGAGTTTTCCTCTCAATAACTTTTCACACCAAACCCGCTCTGATACCATGTGAGTTTTAATAGAGAAAAATATTGTTATTGAATTGTTGTCTAAATTATTACTTTGAGACCCTATTTATTGACACTACATTAGACTCCTTTTCCGACAACGATTCCATATACTATTCCTATTACTACTCATATTCAACCAGTATCTAGGAGTTGTGTTGTAAGTATACATAATCACTTTTGTGCCAAGCAAGTAAGACCGAAATTTCCCAAATGGAATCACAGCCACAATTATTTCTTATTCAATCATATTATAGTTTTTTCTGAGTAGAGTTAATTATTTGCTAGCATAGTAGATGAAATGTAAGATCTTCTCTCTCCTTTTCCCTGAGACTGCACCTAGGGCTATGCCATTTGCACCGCACATAACCTTAAAAGATAAGGACTAATATAGAGACACAATGACAGGGGATAAAATTAATTTTTCTTTCAGGCATGTAAATGCTTTTAGACATGCATCATCAAATAAAAATTTAACCTCTTTCTCCAATAGCTTAAATAATGAATTGACAATCATAGAGAAATCCTTGATGAACCTTCTATATAAACCTGTATTCCCCAAACGCTACCCCAATCTTCGCCTTACCTACCTCAATCCAATTATTAAAAATCTTATGACCAAGAAGGATTCCTTCTTTTTCCATAGAGTGGCATTTCTCTAAATTCAACACCAAGTGACATTCCTTGCATCCCCTCAAAACATTGGAAATATGTGCCAAACAATCATCAAAATAGTCATCCACAAATAAGAAGACATCCATGAAAATCTAAATAGTGTCCGCCACCGCATCGAAAAAGATAGACATCATACAATACTATAAAGAAATGGGAGAAATACATTGACAAAACAACATCCTCTTAAATGCAAACATCCCATATGAATGAGTGAAAGCAGTATTCTGTTGGTCTTTAGGGGAAATAGAAATATGATTATACCTTGAATAACCATACAGAAAATAATACAATCCTCTACAGCAAGTTGGACTAACATTTGTTCAATGCAGGGTATAGGAATGTAATCCTTCTCGATCAATGAATATAGCTTCTTATAGTCCATGCAAACTAACCATTCGCTTAATGGACTCATAGGAATTAGCTCATTCTTCTCACCGGACTGTGATTCCACTCTTCTTTGGAATGCATTGTACGAGGCTCACCCATTTTCTATAAAAATTCATTTGAACCGCACCGGCATCCAACCACTTAATGATCTCTTTCTTCACAACCTTTTTCATTCAATGTAAGTTTATGCCCAATGCTAGGTTGACAGTTTATCTCAGTTGGATTTTGTGAGTACACATTCCAGGTGGAATTCTCATAATGTCAACAATGAACCCTCTAAGGGCCCTTTTGAATCTCTGCAAAATAGACACAAAGTCCTCAAACTGCCACTCTAGTAAATAATCTAGAATGATAACTTCTGGGGTATTGTTGGCACCTATAAATACATAACAAAAATGAGAAAGAAGGGACTTGAACTCAAACATTGGAGGATGCATAATACATGATTTAGCTGGTGCAGTTTCTCTATTATTTAGACCAAGATCCTTCTTTTTTCGTGCAAAAGTGTATGAACCCCTACCAATAAGTGTGCTTACCATATCATCATACTTGTTAATACCATCACCATCAAAATTCATTACTAATACAGCAAGTGCCTCAACATAGTGTCTTTTCACAATAGCAACTACCAACTCATCCGCATATACGGTATATATCATAAAGATCATACACGTGTCCTTGGGCTAATTCATGGAATGGCATATATTAAAACTAACCTGCTCATTATTCAACTTAAAATTTATCTTCCTAGTCCTAATAACAACCAATGCCCATCCATGCATGAGGAATGTCTTTTTTAATATTATAAAAACATCAAAGTCAACCTTAGTCTATAATCACAAACTCAGTAAGAAATATAAAGGATACTACCTTTACTAATACATCGCAAAAGATTCCCACCAGCTTCTTCATAGTAAGATTTTCTATATGAACTCTCATGTAGGTTGGTTTAGGAAACCCCAACCCCAACTGCTTGTAAACGAGTAGCAACATTGGGTTAATACTTACCCAAGTCACATAAGGACCTATTAAATTTGAAGACTTGATAGTTTAAGAAATCATAAAATCTCTTGAGTCTTTCTTGTTCACAACTATAGAGTGGGAAGTGATTTCACTATAATGGTGCATCTTGTCTAAAAGCTCAAAACTTATTATCCTCTTCTTTGTTACAAAGTCCGTCATAAATTCTCGAAGATAGACATTAGATCTAGAGACTGCATAAGAGGGATATTTACCGATAACTCATTCATCATAAAAACTTTAACATTTTTCTTCGTTGAATTTCTTTTTCATACATTGGGATAAAGCAGGAGGAGGTCAATGATTAGGCTTCAATACGGTGTGACATACATACGCTTCCTTTGGTTAGACTTAGTTGTTTTTCAACAACTAGATATTTTTTAAATGCATGCTCATTCAATACTAAATTTTCTACTTCACTCTCATCAACGTCATCAATGATCATGGGGTTATCCTTATCAACCATAGTCATAGATGGATTAGTGGTATCCTTACCACTTTGAGTAGTGATTGTTAGGCAGTGGCTATCATTCTTAGGATTTTGGATAGTTTTTCTTAGAATTGTTCCTAATTGATGTTAGTTTAGTGCAGCAGACAACTATCCAAAATATAGCTTAAGTTGTTTAATGGATATCGTATTATATTCAACTTTTTGGCTTATCCTTAAAATATTTACCCTAATCTCTTTAAGGCAGTTTTCTTAGCACTCCAACTCCTTAAAATTGTTTTCTAGAAAAACTTCCATCCTTGTGTTTCCATTCTAAGTATCACAATTTTCCAGTGGAACATAAAGGTCACTCTTGTATTGATAATTATCATTTTGCTTTCAATCACTATCTCAGTCTCTACACTTGTCTCTATACCTACACCTATTTAGTTTTCTCCATAATAGTTATGACCTTAATTCCCTTGTCTACAGTTCTAATTGTCTTAATTTAACCCTTGGCCATTGTATCTAAAACCCACCATCTCGTTATCAAGATATTTAGCCTCTTTCTTAGAATTTAAATTGTCATAACTAGAATCTTATCTTATCCACCCACTGCATTAACGAACTTTGCACCAACTACTATAAATTACTTAGTCAATAACCCAATCTAAGACATTTGTTCCACCTTTTGAACCTTCATCTCAGCTGGTGCTCGCTGCTCATTAGAGGCTCTAATTGAATAATGACCGATTGATCTATCTGCTGCACGAGTATAGCACCCTCGGTTAGTTTTGGTAATTAGATCAAAGATATAAAAATCATGCTTCCATCATAGTCTTACGAATACCCCATTAGTGATAGTGTATGCTACAACCTTGGTGTTATCATTCAATGCTCTGTAGAAGATCTCTAGCAAGTATCTGCCAGTAATTTGCTTATTTGGCATATTTTGTAGCTTCTTATTAAGCCTAAATCATAGCTTATATAATGACTCTCAATACAATTATTAGTTATTTTATTTCTCATTCTTCAATTGTATTACCTTGGAGGTAGGAAAAATTTGTCCAAGAATTGAGTCCTCAACTTGTTTCATGTAGTAATAGATCCACAATGCAGTTTTACCTATCTACGGAGTAGATTCTCCCATCAGAGAAAATAGAAATAACCTCATTCGAATAGTTTTTTTACTTAGTAAAGTACATTATGTGAAATGTTGATCCCTGCAAAGTTAATGATAAACATGTTTGCACTGTCTATAGTAAACACAACAAACACCCCTTCAAATTAATTAGTTGGCTAATCACACTTATAATGTAAAACTTAGTACCTTGAGGCAGTTTTGGTGGAATTGTTCTACTAGTTTCAATCAGTTTAGCATAACATAAATCTTTATCAAGATAATTATAAATAGGAAGATATTTATGGAAAGTTATTGTCCAATATTTATTCTTAATTTTTCCTTAAATAAAGCACAGCTACACAATCTACCTCTTCTTGTCTAGCTCTTTCATTCCTTGCTGCATATCAAGCAACTTTTTTTCTACTATTTTCCTCAGCTATCAATTGATTAGTGTCTTATTCCAAAGTTTCTTGACCATCATGTTGCTATAATGGTTGATTTGAATTTGTTGGGTCACCATATACCCCTCGAGTAGGGCTCCTTAATCATGATCTCAATCTCTCTCCATCCTTCAATTTTCTCTCAAATTTCTCTTTAGTTTAAGATCAAATAGAATTAGGGGATTACCTTAACTCTAAGGATTAGTAATACCCTGATATGTGCCTTAGAAGTAGCAGAAAAGTAAAATCAGTAAACAAAACCAACAGCCCAAGAAAGTCAATCAATCAACTTCGTAACCATATTCCTAAACAAAGATGCCAAAATTTAATGTCTCCAAAATTAATATCCCAAAAAGTATAAAGAGGTCATTGAATAAATTATAGAACCCAATAATGTTAGGGTCAATCCCGTAGAGAATAAGAAAAAATTCTATCAAGTATTTATCTAGGTAACTGGCAAATAAATAAGGCAGGGAGGATTGGTGAAACAAAAAAGCAATAGTAAAAACTATTAGTTTCTGTATTTGTAATTAATATGTGAAAGCATCAGGATTATGATCTCTATGAATTCATAAATACATGGGTTTCTCATGCTTGAAAATGATCTCAATGCACTGGTTACACCTAGATATATCATTTAAATTGGTAGAGGAAGATCATTGTCAATAGCTCAACTTATGTTGTGACCGAATCCACTAGGAGAATAATTAGCTTTCTAGTCCTATGGGTGGTAATAGTTACTAAAAATATGTGCATAATATAAACAAAGTAAAATCCCTTATTTAAAACTGAGGGTTGATTTGGAACACGGATCAATCAATGTCGATTTAAGTTAACAAACTAAAGGCAACAAAGGAGATTGAAATTTAGGATGAGAAAGATCTTGGGATTATGTCTATTTAAGGGCAATTTATGCGTAGGTGCATGATGATTTGATGAAAATTCCAGTCATTAACGATATGGTAGGCTAGGTTGAAAGTCCTTGAGGCTAGTTTTTCAACAAAACCTCAAGAATATCACTCATTGACCCTTTAAAGTACCTAATGAGTGTAACATTAAAAACACCTAATACCTTAATTAAGCATCCCTATTTCTAGAAATATGACCAAGACATAGATGACTCTCTAATAACCCTTATTTCTATATCACAAAAATATAGAAAGTTACATTGATAACTGTCCACTATTGATTTGTTACCCATATCCCTCTTTCATGGATGATATGGGTTACCAAAGTTCACCTACATCTGACTTTCAAGTATAATGTGAGCTTTAAATAAATTGGGGCTTTCACCCAAAAATCTATTTTGGGTATTTGGGATTTTCACCCACAAATCTCACCTAATTCAAACAAGAAATAGTGAAACACACCATCAACAAACTAGAATCTATACAAATACATCACAACCCATACATAATTGCACTTTAGTTCAACATAATCAAAAGATAAGAAAATTCAGCTACTTATGAAGTAAAGAGGAATAAATAAAAGATAAGGCTCATTAAAAGCATCCATGGTCATGGAAAGTAAGAAGATTCTTAAATTTATATTTCAATTTCACCAAACTCAAATAGGAAAATTAAAACACAAAATTTTCCCCAATTTGTACGATTAAATATTATTCAAAAATCATTTGTTCAAAGAGTAAGACGCCCAATGGGAAGGGTTTTAGGATGATAAAGGATTTAGGGTTAGCTAGAAAAAATGAAAGAATTGGCCTTAGGTATAAACCCGCCTAGCCGCGATAGCTGCTGCTTGTATGTGATCATGGAAACCACAAACACCTTTATATCCTCGTGATCGTTGTTGCTGACCAAAGTGGACTGACCGCGATTGGAGCCCTCAGACAGCGGTCACGGTAACTGAGCCTGCTTACGTGTAGGGTCTTTGATCATGTTTTTTTTCTTCTCCTTTTTGTTCCTTTTTTAGCTAAAATCTACATCTTTCATTCTCATCACCTATATGCCTGAAAAAATGTGGAAAGTAGTGCATTCAACTAGAAAACTTGTCTAATTTATACCTTCAAATCATGGTAGTGTGCACGAAATTTGGATGCAAATGAGTACTAAATTCACTACTCATCAACACCCTAAACTTAAACAACTTTTTGTCCTTAAGCAACACTACCTCTTACTCAATGAGACAATACAAATTTAATCCCATTTATGCTACCCAATGATCACAATGACTTCAAACTTGATTACTACCACATGTAGCTATTTAAATATGGGCAAATCTAATCCCACGACACCCCTCAATAGGAAAATGCACTTTCGAAGATGAAACGAACTTTAAGGAACAACAATGCAACAATCACTAATACTCTAGAAGTGACTCTTTTTTGATCTCAACTCCACTATACCCATTTTTGCCTTATTTTTCCGAATATAACAATATCACCCACCTCAAGTGGTTTACATGCCTTATCACAAGAAGGATATCCCACAAACAATATTTTCTAAAATACAACAAAGGATTTAAGTGTGAAGATCTCTCTCTCACAAAGACTCTTGATGCTAACAAGTACTATGCCATAGGTTGACCTTATTATCAATCGTAACTAGAATGAGTACACTTTGTTACAGATGTCAAAATAATTTTTGAGGGTGTAACAAAGTTCATCAATGGGTAGGATATCATTTAGGAACAAAGTGGCTATACCCTCTTTGAACATATACATCATACTGATCCATCAAAACTTTAACCATGGAACTCTTCTTTTGTGTTCACACTTTACACATGCCTATTTTAGCTACCTTGATTTACCTAACTTTCTAAAAGAATCTTTCATTCGCTTATTTCTTTTGAAATTTATGCCACATTCTTCTTTTCATCATTCCTTTCTTTTTCACTTTTTCAACGCTTAGCTTATAGGCATCCATTTACATTACCTTAACGCAAGGTAATCTCTTCCAAATTTACCACCCCCAACTTAGGTATTTAGCCTCAATTTTGAGTTTTTAAGTTAAAAATAGTGGGGTTCATGAGAGGAAAAAAACTTTTAATAGTCGAGGCTTGTAATGTGGTTGCCAAAGAAATGCTTGAAGGCTCATATTGGGTAGCTAAGGTTGATATTCCATGCATGGGTTGGCTATTTAGACTAAAATGGGTTCCTAAGTTCACAAATATAGCCTTGGATTATTTCACCACCAAAGAATATTCAAAATTCAACTTGAGAGACTAACCGGGAAAGTTCTAGATGGTACAAGTATGCATGATATTCAGACTAATATGCTCACCACACATAGCATGGAAACTTCTCAAATGGGCTCAATTTCTCTTCCCACTAGAGGCCAAATAGAGTATCTACCAATTTATACAAGCCAAAAATTTGGAGTCACAAAAAGAGGTAAAGTATTGTTACAAGGTCGCTCACGTCTGTGCCCTTTATTTTATTTTGAATTTTTTTATGGAGGGGGGTGTTTGCTTGACATTTCACTATGCATGGTTTGCTATTTATGGCACCAAACCAAGCCAACTTATCACATTTTGTCCTTCATACGGGCAAACCATATGGCTACTTACACTTCACCATAGGTATAAATACGACCCTAAATCCAAAATGCTATATGTACTTAGATTTTCGTTGAATTTACCTCCAAACCCAATCACGATAATTTTCCCTTAAGAATGACTTCTTTCAATCTATTATAGGGAAAGGCTCTTCTGATATCACCATAAACAAAATAAAGACAAAGTAAAAATATATAAGTGAAATAAACAACTAATCCATGAAAATTTGGGCACTATCAGATTTACCGAATATTATAACCCAACAAAAAATAAAATTCATCCAAAATATCATCAAAACATCAAGAAATATTTAAGTAACACAGGCCCAAATGATAAATGAAGAGAGAGAAAGGCACCCCTAACTAAAAAGCGTATGGAGTCCTCACTGCATAAATAATCAAGCATAAAGAGAGAAAACAGTACTCCCTGAAACCACAACAAAAACTTCACTTGCTCTCGGACATTACATCATCTCCAACATCATTCGAATAGGAACACTTAGCTGGGTCCTCATCAATCCTCTCCACTCCGAAATAAGGTAGCCTGTGTTAGGGTTTTAGGATCTTTCATAGGCCTTTTAACCTATTTGGTATCTTGCTAACGAATTTGTCCCTATTCTTTACCCATTTCCTCATCTTCTTATAAGAGTCTTGGAGCTCTCTGTGAGACTCTGCCAATGATGAGTAGGCCCTCTCATGCCTAGGAATGGTGGATCTGTACATCTATTGATCCACCATATACTTCTTATAATTAGAGCTGGACACATATAAATGGTGGGTAGTAAAGGGATCTCCTGGGCACAGAGGTAATCTCTACACGAGCTTTCTAATGGCCAAATCAATAATGATCTCCTCAGCGATCCAAACTTTGGATGGTCTACAAGACTCTAACACTTAATATATAGACTTACCTAAGTCAATCTTCCCTTTCTTTCTTTTTCCCAGTGTACCCTCACCATAAATTTTGAGATTATAGAAGGGTGTGTCGGAGTGCCCCCAAGTGTCTCCGAGGCATGGAACAACCCTGGCTTACCTATACAACTCAGTAAACAAAGAGAGGAATAAGAGATATGTACCACCATAGTACTTAAAGAACTTTATATTAAATACCACAAGTCGACCAAAAGTTAAAGGAAGCGTATCTCTTATGCAAGCAACCATCTGATCCAGTAAATCTAGAACTACTATAATATGAGGCAAGGGGATACCCAGCTACAAATGGTCAACCATATCTTTTCCTCAGCAGTGATTTCATTCTTTGATATATTTATTTTGATAGTCACCTAAGATACCTCTTTGATCGGACATAACTTTTCTTCCATCAAATGCCCCGGTTCAAACACTTTAGCCTCAAATTGGACCATGTATGCATTCGGGAGCACATAAATATAATTTATCTCCCTAGCTAAAATTTTACCATCTTCTCTCGAATCTTGAGGACGAGGTCCTAGAAATATGCCACAATAAGATAAGTTTAGAATTCCCATACTTACTGCTCTTTTTTATCAACAATGCTCCAGGGCAAAACACCTCCATCCAGGGGCCACAAGTCTATCATGAAATGGATGAAGATTTTTTGGCACCTTCTCCAGGCATACTCCCCTCTTCGGGAGCAGCTTAGTTCTTGAAAAATCACCATAGTAAAGCTAGTGGCACTAAGGGGCTATGAAACAAACTTCATAATAGTCTTCCATGATAAAAAACTGAAAAACAAGAGCTCACCAAAACAACATTCATAATGAACATTTTAATGCACAAACTACGCTATGTTGTCCAATAAATCTCATGGGATGGTTACTTAAGAGTGTTTGGACAAGAATTAGAAGTGCAGGATTTTTTGCCAAGGTTGAATTAAAACCTCAGATATGGCAATTGTGGTCTACTGAGCCGCGATCCAATTGTCGCGATCGTAATTATAGACCACAATCAAGGTATCTGAGGCCAGATTAGGCTAGATTTTCAACAAGTTAAAATTCCAAATTCTAATACAAAATATGTTCCAACACAGGATTTAATCAATAACATTGAACAAGTTTAAGAGATACTCGATCATGCCTTTCAAATTCGAAAACAGCTAGTTATGAATTAGTTTGGGGATTTGATCAAGCACTTAGTGTGGAGACTATATATCTCTCAATTTTGAATACAATTTGGGTATTCAAGACTTCCCCACATGTGCGTACACCATTTCTAATAGAGAACCACCACAAAAGCATAAATAATTACCAATTTGGTAATGAAAAGCACAAGTTTAGGCCTCCCTTAATTCATGCATTATCTGGTCTACCTAAAATAATTTGAGCATAAATTCAAACCACTTACCTGAGTAATGATGCAAGATAGAGGCTAAGATTCTTTTGGATGCCCTAAAATATGACCAAGAGTAGGTACAATTTGATAGAAAAGTTTTCAAGGGAGTGTGAGGGAAAAGGGAAATTAGAATGGTCATTTAAATAGAATGACCACAATCCTAGTGAGAGGTCCATGTGAACAAGAGCTGACTATGATCGCAGAGTCACGTGGCCCTTGATCATGGTAACTGAGGGCATTTCTGAACCTCTGTTTTCTCATGTTTGGCTTATTCCTATATTTTTACACAATCTCCCCTGTTTAGTCCAATATGCAAAAATTGCACACTTTTCCCTTCTCAACTCTGTCAAAAACACTCCAAAGTGCCACAAATAGATGTATTAATCAATTACTGAATTAAAATCTACACTACTAAATTAAAATCAAAGGATACGTGCCACTTTTGTGCCATTTGTGGATTTCCTCCCACATAGCGCATTAGTTGTCATCGTGGCACGCCGTCCTTCATCTTTTTCATGTTATTTCCTTATGGGAACCCTCATTCGCTTCCTCATCTATAATATCTATAACCGACACCACTAGAAGATCCATAGGTTGTTTCTTTATTTTGCATACTTGTAAGGACATTTCACTATCAGGAACTTTAAACCTCATTTCCCTAAGCTCGAAATCGACAATGGCTCTTTGGTAGCAAGGAAAGGTCGACCAATAATAATAGGCACCTCTTGGTCCATATCATAATCGTGCAGCACAAAATTTTCCTGAAGGATGAATCTATCCACTTCCAATAACACATCGAGAAAAATACCAATTGGTTTCTAGATAGATCGGCCCACCATTAAAAGCCTCATTGATGTTGGGGTAGGGGTGCTAAAGCAAATCCTTAGATAATTTGCAAAGGGAGTGAGATTAATACTCGCACAAAGATCACATATAGCTTTTTAAAACTTTTTTGTCCCGATGTTGCATGAAATTGTAAAGGCCCCGAGGTCCTCCTTATTTTTCGTTATTTTTCTACTCGTGATAGCGCCACCAATTGCTGACTTCAATGGTGACACCTTCAAGAAGATTCTTCTTCGACATAAATTTGTTCATAAGCATTGCATACCTTGGAATCTCTTGCATATCCTCAAGTAACAGGATATTCATAGAGAGGTTACTAAGCTTAGCCAAGAATTTCTTGATAACGTGACCGGACCGGGGGCATTATCATAATGGGTGCTCCAAGTCTGAACTGGAATAGAGACCACCCCATTAACCAACCCCACCTTCAGTCGTCTGCCATGAGTTTACTAAATTTTGAGCATGTAAAAAGATAATGTTATTGTTTAACTGAAGACTCTGGGATAGGATCACAGTCGTGTCCAACCCAAGTGAGTCCAACCATCCCATACCAACAATCCAACCATACAAAATCATACAAAAGGACATAAACCAAAGATGTTCAAAAACGTAATATAATTAATCACAAAATGAAATATAATGGAACAGCTAATAACATCCTCCAATGATGTCAGCCATCCAGCTTATTCCAATTCTTAGGCTGAAACTAATATCGATCCCTCCCACTACAACCCATTGCAGCACCACAAAGGGTCTAACCAAAAGAGTTATAAAATCCTATTGGGACATGCACCCAACCATTGCCAAAACCATTATCCAGAAATAAACTAAAATGTCTTAAAGTGTCCATAACACAAAATGGAGCTTTTCAAAAGGAATGAAGCTCACCATTTTAGTTGTTGAACCCCGAGTTAATCACTATGTAGGAGGAGTAGAACGGTTGATTCCTGCATAGCATGGGTGTACAATAGATAGTAGATGGGTTAGTGAGTGAACGCTAGCATAATCTAATTATAAGGATTAAAAAATTCCATTTATAAAACCAAGTAAAACCATACATATGGTCACAACCATAAAAATATATATAACCATGCCGGGAAGGGGGATTGGGTTTAGCATGCCTTTAAAACCTTTACTTGGGCTGTTAGCGTGGCTTTTCTAAACCACCCATGGGCTATATGGGTTCAGCTCCTCCTGTTAAAAGGGCCCTAGTGCGTGAAGTCGCATGACCAAGGAAACAAAGCTGGTATGACTAGTACATCCCCAAAATATAGTAGTACATCATGCACATGATGACCAAGACCATCCTTAAAGTGATAACTAATAGTTTCAAATTTTGGTCCCATCCGAGACCTCAACCTTCCACGAATTTTCTATATATCCCACTATTATTGCCCACTTAAAACCAATTTAAAAATATCCAAAAAATTATCCATTTATTAACCAAGGCCATTAATATTGGTATCATCATACCAACCATTTCTTGTAACTATCATCCATAGCAAACCATTTATAGGTTTAAGTGGATTTTCAAGTTCCCTTCCCTTTACCATATTAAACCACTTAGGGGATTCCATGTACCTCAGAAGCATAAGAATTTAGTCATTTACCTTTTCAAACTATTTAAACCATGCATAATTAATTTACTATGTTTTATACAAGAAAGAGTTACACTAATCCCAAATTGAAATATAATGGAATAATCAACAATATCGTCTGATGATGTTAACCCTCCATCTTATTCCAATGCCAAGGTTGACACCAATATCGATCTCACCCATTCCAACCCATAGCAGTACCACAAAGCCTCAAACCAAAACAGTAATGAAATCTGGTTGGGGCATGCACCCAACCATAGATTAAACCAATATACAAAAATAAAAATAAATGTCTAAAAATATCCACAACATGTAATGGAGTCTTCTTAAAGAATGGAAGCTCACTACTTCAGTCCAAATATTGTTCCCTGAGTTAATCACAACGTAGGTAGAGTAGAACGGTTGATTCCTGTATAGTGTGGGTATACACCCTCTTGTAGACGAGTTTGTGGGCGAACGCCAACATAATCTCCAGATAAGGATAAAATAATTCCATTTATATGACCAAGTAAAACAATCTATATACACATAACCATACATATATTTAACCATGTCAGGAAAAGGGACCAGGTTAAGCATGCCTTTAAAACCTTTACCTGGGCTGAGTAGCTTTGCCTTCCTAAACCACCAACGATATATATGGGTTCAGCTCCCCCTACCGAAAAGACCCTATGAGTAAAGTCACATGACCAGAGAAGAAAACCTGGGATGACTATTATATCCCCCAAAATAAAGTGTGACATCATGCATACACTCACTAAGACCAACCTCATATCGACAAATATAAGTTTCTAGTTTAGGCCCCCATAGGACCTCTACCTTCCACGCTTCGCTACACATCCCCCCATTATTTTTAAATTAAAACCAATTTCAAAATAACCAAACCATTATCCATTGATTAACAAAGGCCATTAATATTGGTAGCATCATACGAACCCGTACTTGCAAGTATCATCCATAGCAAACCATTTATAGGTTTAAGGGGACTTTCAAGTGCCCTTCCATTTACCATATTAAACTGCTTGGTGGATTCTATGTACCTCGCAAGAGTAACCATTTAGCAATTTATCTTTATAAACTATTTAAACCATGCATAATTCCTTTACCATGTTTAAAACAAGTAAGAGTTCCATTAAAATGATCGATACAATAAAAATATCCTTATAGGTATCTTATCAAACACATTGGGGGTAATATAACCAAAAAAAATTCAAATTACCATTTAAACATTCCCATGCTATTTAATTATCCAAAACCATTAATTAAGAATGTAAATACATTATTAAAACTATGGGAAATAGTAACCAGTCATTAATAATCAAAATCCCTAAATTTTAGTTGAATACCCAATATCATACAACAATGAAATCATGGAAATCATTAATAAAAAAGATCCCTTTAGATTGAACTAACAATAAGGGAAGATAACATGCCTTCAACAAATATGATGATGGAAAGAAATCACCAACACAATGCCCAAATTATTCCTTTAGATGAAACCCTAGATTCCCTTTCCCAAAATCTTTTAAGAGAATTATAGTCTTTAGAAGAGCTTGTAAGTGTTAATGAATGGAATAATAGGGTAAATAACCTTCCAAGTAGGTTAGAAGTCGTGGGACCCTATTAGAATAAATGAAGAAATTTCCAGAGTACCTCTACTTAAGTTGTACAAAATCTAGACACAAGGGTATGACTGACCCTCACGAGTCGTACCCTTCCATACGAGTGGTACCCTCTACTCGTATCCTAGCCTTAACCTTAGGATCTAATACTGTCGGGCGTAAAACTCATTTATCCATACCCTTGCTAGATTTAAACCGAAGGAAAATTTAAACACTTTACACCATACGAATCCTGGGTAAGACTCATACCCTACCTTAGGGCTTATGGTGAGCCACTCGTACTCAGACCCAACCTAAGTAACAAAGTCTAAGATTAAGTTAAGAAACCAAATGATCTGTAACCACCAATACAACTCGCACCCCTAAGTTGTATCCATTCTAGTAACCAAAATCCATCCCACCAACCAACAGTGTTCAACATACGAATAGATTATACCATTCGTACCCCGACATATGACTCGTACCTATGAGTCATATTAGTGCTAGAGATCAAAATCACATGAAATTTTCTATAGTCCAGAAACCAAGGTGTTTCAGTCTACCCTCTAGGAACATTCGTCCCCAAATAAAGTACTAGGTAGGGGTAACCATACGCACAAGTCATTTGCATTATCTTATATTACCAATCTTTAAAAAGTTTTAATAGAAAGAGGAAAAGATATTAATATTTCCTTTAACAAACTTCGATAATAAAGATGTGTTTTAGGCATACACTTTCTGTACGTATCCTAGTAGCAGAAAAACAAATTTGGATATTTGGACTTCATGTCCTCCTCCGCTTCCTATGTTGGTTTTTTCACCCTGTGGCTCTACCATAGAGACTTAACTAATGCCACATCCTTCATCCACAGCCGATAACCTTCCTATCTAAGATCTTAATGAGGATTTATTCATAGGACAAATAATTTATGATACCTTTTCCTTCTAAAGGAACGACCGATGATTAATCGCCAATGCATTTCATCAACATGGAAATATGGAAGACCAGATGAACCAAGATTAAGCCAGATGGAAACTCCAGCTCATAAGCAACATTACCAACTCTCCACAAAAACTCTTATGGTCCAATATAATAGGGACTTAGTTTACCATTCTTTAAAAACTATAATATTCCCTTTATGGGAGATACCTTGTGGAAAACCATACTCCAACCTCAAACTCTAAGTCACTTTTTTAACATCTATAGAAATTTTAGCAACTTTGGGAAGCATTAAGCCTCTCCCTAATAACCTTTACCTTCTCCATAACCTGGTAAACCAGGTTAGGAACAAACATATCTGCCTTACCAAGCTCAAACCAACAAATAGGAGATCTGCACCTCCTACCATAAATTGCCTCAAAAGGGGCCATACCAATGCTATAATGATAGCTATTGCAGTAAGAAAATTCCACCAATGGTTGATTCCTAACCCAATTGCCACCATAATTAGACACACAAGTCCGAAGCATATCCTCCAATGTCTGAATACTTCTCTCTGGTTGCCTATCTGTCTTCGAGCAGAATGAAGTACTTTGACTAACTTTAGTCCCTAACCCTCTCTAAGACGATCACTAGAAGTGAGGTGTAAACTGCTTTCCATGATTAGAAATAATAAAAATAGGCACCCTATGCAGTATCACAATCTCCTGAAGATACAACTTCACATAGTCCTTTATCGAAAAGGTAGTCCTTACTTGCAGAAAGTAGGCAGACTTAGTAATCCTATCCATAATCACCAAAACCGAATAATATTAATTCTAAGACCGAGGAAGACCATTAACAAAGTCCATATTGATTACTTTATATTTCAACTAGGGCAAATTAATTTTTTGATGAAACCCTCCTGGCCTTATCTGCTCAATCTTAACCAGTGGATATATCATGCACTTGGCCATTAAATTAGCCACATTTGTCTTCATTCCATTCCACCTATATATCTTATTGAGATTATGAAACATCTTAGTTGACCTAGGATAAACAACATAGCTAGATTCATGTGCCCCAGCTAAAATACTTTATCGCAATCCAATGACAGTAGGAACACATAACCTCCCTTGGTACTGGAAAGTAACATCACCACCTATATGAAACACCACTTTCTTTTTCCCACAAACTTCACTCTTGATTTTCATCAAGATAGGATCTAGCACTTGTTTCTCCTTAATATCAGTACCAAGGGATGAGTGAACCACCTCTTACACCATCACATCACCATCCTTGGAGTCCAAGAGACGATCTCCAAGATTAGCTAAGTGGTGATTATCCTTTACTAATTCCTGTTTTCCTTCCTCAATGTAAGCCAAACTCCCCATGGATGACCTGCTAAGAGCATCATCAACCATTTTAGCCTTACTTGGGGGTTAGGGAAGACTCATATCATAGTCCTTGAGAATTTCAAGCATCTTTTCTGCTTCAGATTATGCTTTTCTTGAGTGGACACGTACTATAGACTCTTATGATCAGAAAATATATAAATGTGCAGACCATACAAATAATGCCCCCATATTTTCAAAGCAAACACAACATATAACAACTCTAAATCATGAGTAGGATAATTTCTCTCATGTACATTCAACTACTTAGAAGCATAGGCAATAACCTTCCCATGCCGTATGAACACACAACCAAGCCCCACTCGAGATGCATCACAATAAACCATGAATCCCTCATTTCCTTCTGGTAAAGTCATAATTAAAGCCAAAATCAACTTCTCAAAACTATCTTCACAAGAATTCGACCAAGAAAACTTGATCTTCTTCAAGTTAACTTAGTCAAAGAAGCAGCTATCAATGAAAAGATTTCCATAAATCACCTATAATACTCAGCTAAACCCAAGAAGCTTCGAATGTTAGATGGAGTCATGGGTTTAGGCCACCTCTCTACTGCAATAACCTTTTACGGATCCACCATGATCACCTCACTAGAAATAATATAACCCAAGAAATTTATAGTGTTTAGTAAAAACTCACACTAGGAGAACTTGGCATAAAACTATTGTTGCTTTAAGGTCTGCTACACTACACGAAGGTGATTAGCATGATCCACCTCACTTTTTTCATAAACTAGAATGTCATTAAAAAACACAATAACAAACAGAACCAAATACTGATGGAAAACATTACTCATCTGATCCATAAATTCCACCAGAGCATTAGTTAATCCAAATGACATCACCAAAAACTCAATGTGCCCATATCGAGTAATAATAGATGAATTAGGGATATCCACCTCAATAATCTTTAGATTATAGTACACACACCAAAGATGTATCACAGAAAAGAACTTGGTATCTTATAGCTAGTCATATAGAGAGGATACTTCTTCTTGATCGTCACCTTGTTCAACTAGCTATAGTCAATACATATCCGAAGGGAACTATCCTCCTTGCACATAAACAACATCGGTAAACCCTAAGGAGGTACACTAAGACGAATAAACCTCTTATCTAAAAGTTTTTTAAGTTGCTCCTTGAGTTCCCTCAACTCAGCCAGAGCTATTCAACAAGGAGAAAGAGAAATTCGATGCGTGTTTGGTACTAGATAATTACCAAACTAGAGTTACCTATCCGAAGAAACACTAGGAAGATCAGTTGAAATACTATTTCAATTGACTAAAACGAAGGACCTTTCGAGTTAGAATCTTTAATCCATACCAAGTGATAAAGGAAACCTTTAGATATCAACCTCTAAGCGCTAAGATAAGAAATAAACTTCCCCCTAGGAGCAAGAGAACCACCCTCCCACTCAATAACTGGCTCGCTATAAAACCTAAAGAGAACTTTATGAGACGAAAAATCTAAGGACATGTAATGAGAGTGAAACCAGCCCATCCCCACAATAACATCAAAATCTACCATATAAAGTTCAAACAATTCAACCAAAGTCTGCTTACAACCAATAAATACCACAAACCCTCTATAGACTCCCTAAGCATTAACTGAGTCACCTACTAGGTAGAAACATAAAAAGGATCAAAATAACTTTTAGATTGAAGCCAAAAGATATAGCCACATAAGGAGTTACATAGGATAGTATAGACCACGAATCAAGCAAACAATATATATCATAAGAGAAAAGTTTTCACGTACTAGTAACGATATCTGGTAATGCCACCGATTCCTATTGGTATGCCAAAGCATACAACCTATTCCTACCAATACTAGAGCAAACAACAGTAATACAAGTAGATGCAATACCATAAGGTGTAGGAGCAAAAGATGAAGCCACAGAAATCTTATTTACCCCCGTAGCAAACTTATTAATCAGACAATCCCTTAGCTGATAGCCTGTCAGGCCACACTTGAAGCATTTGTCCCTTTCTTTATCACATTAACCCCAATGAGGATGACTATAGAACTTAAAAAGAGGGTATGAAAAAACTTACTAACCTTCACTTATTTAAGAGTATGCACCTTGTGCCCAAAAATTATCACTACCTTGATGACGTCTGTCGCCCACCTGGTAAGGAGAACTAGCAGAAAAATAGGAACATAACTCCCCTACCTTTTTTTCTTCCCTTCTCCACTATCTCAACCCTAAGACTGAGAACCTCCCTAGTTAGAAAACCTTATCCTCTTACCCTTCTTATCCTAAACTTCGATTGCTTTCTCTTTTCATCCTCCACTTGCCACATATAAATAATCAACCTAAAGATGTTCGTATCTTTAGTCAGTAATGCAGTCTTGCTCTCCAAAATCAAATCCTAATTAAACCAAGAAGCAAACATCCTCATTTTTTGCCACATGTCAATAACTAAATCAGGAGCATACCTTGATAATTTGTGAATCTTTAAGGCATATTCCTTGACAGATATCCTCCTCTGCTTGAGGTTAACAAACTGCTCCATTATTCCTTCCCTCAACTCTCAGCGAAAGAAATGATCCAAGAAGTCCTTAGAAAAAGTTTTCCATAAGATTGATTCTTCCACATCACCATTATTCCTGTCCCACTCTTCATACAACTGATATACAATATCTTTAAACTAATAAGATACAAAGTTTGCCCCCTCTACATTGGTAGCCTATATTACCTGAAATATCTTTTCCATTTCATCTAAGAAGCCTATAGAACCTCCTCCACTTTCACTCCATAAAAACTAGGAAGACCCATTTTCATAAATTAGGCAACCCTTATGACCTCGGTAGATAAAGCACCAGTCTTACCTCACTCAACCTGAGCAACGACTATTTGAGCAATAACATAAATATACTGACAGAATTCTACTTTAGTCACCTCGCCTTAATGAAGACTAGTAGAAACTGGTGGAACTCCAAAAGTAGGATGTGTCCCTTTATCATTACCCTCAGATGGGATAGAAGAATTTCCTTGTGTTTAAATCTACGAGGCATGATATAAAAGACAAAAAAATAAAGATCTGAGTAGATTCCAAGACTGAGACTCCAAACATGACAAGAGAATACTAAGAAAGTAAAATATTCCTAAATGCCTTGTAGCCTCTCCCTTATGAGTATGGTGCGTTACACATCCCTAAAAGAGACTCTACTCGACATGGCTTTATGGACTCCCAATTGATCATGAAACTAGTTTGTGATACTAACATAATATGACTCAATCGGGGGCGTTGTTATATTGGGAGTCCTAAGTCTGATCGAGAGCAGAGACCACCTACATTACCCAACCCAACCTTCAGTTCCCTTCCCTGAGTTGGGTAAATTTTGAGCATGTAACAAAAGAATATCACAGCTCACCTGATGACTTTGGGATAGGATAAAAAATATGGCTGTCTGTATCAAGTCCAACCATCCCATACCAATAATCCAACCATACCGAAGGCCATAAACCATGCCATAACCAAAGATATTTCAAAACATAATAAAATTAGCCCTAAAATAAAATATGATAGAACAACCAACAATATCGTCAAATGATGTCAACCCTCCAACTTATTCCCATGGAAAGGCTGACACGAATATCGATCATGCCCATTCAAACCCATAAAAGTACCACAAACCCTATAACAAAAATAGTAATAAAATCTTATTTGGACATGCCTTCAACCTTAGCCAAAACCAATATCCACAAATAAAAAAAAATGTCTAAAACTCTCTATAATAAGAAATGGAGCCTTATGAAAGGATGAAAGCTCAACACGTCAGTTTAAATATTGATCCCCAAGTCAATCACTATGTAGAAAGAGTGGAATGGCTGATTCTTACATAGCATGGGTATACAACCGCTAGTAGATAGGTTAAAGAGTGAATGCTAGCATAATTTCATGATAAGGATAAAATAATGCCATTTATAAAATAAAGTAAAACCATGAATATGCACACAACCATACATACATATATATATATATATAACTATCTTAAGAAAGGAAATTGGGTTTAGCATTCCTTTATAACCTTTACCAGGGTTGTGTAGCTTTTTTTTTCTAAACAACCCATGAGCTATATAGGTTTAGCTCCCTTGCAGAAAGGGCCCTAGTGGTTGAAGCTGCACGACGAAGGAAGAAAACCTAGGATGACTAGTACATCCCCCAAAATACAGTGTGACATTATGCACACGATCACCAAGACCAACCTCATATCGACAAATGTTAAGTTTCCAATTTTGATCCACTCCAAGACCTCTACCTTCCATGGTTTTACAACATATCTGGCCATTCCAAATATCCAAACCATTATCCATTTATTAACCAAGGTCGTTAATATTGGTATGATCATACCAACCCTTACTTGCAAGTATTATCCATATCCAACAATTTATGTTTAAGGGGATTTTCTAGTGCCCTTCTATTTAACATATTAGACCACTTGGGGGATTCCAGGTGCCCCACAAGCATAAATATTTAGCCATTACATTTCCAAACTATTTAAACCATGCATAATTCCTTTACCAAGTTTAACACAAGGTAGAGTTCTATTAAAAATGATCAATGCAATAAAAACATCATTATAAGTATTTTGCCAAACACATTGGGGGTATAATATAATAAAAGCAATTTACAATTACAATTTAACCATTCCATGCAATCAAATTATACAAAACCACCAAATAAGTATACAAATATATAACTAAAACAATGGGAAACCGTAACCAATCATTTATAACCAAAATCTCTAAATCATAGTTGAAAACCCAAAATCATACAACAATGAAATCATGAAAATCCTTCAAAAAAGTTATGCCTTTAGATGGAAATAATAGTGATGGAAAAGAACATGCATTAAACTAAGATGATGATGGAAATAAATCACCAAGGCAAGCCCCAAATCAATCCTCTTGTCAAAACCCTTGCTTTCCTTGCCTAAATTCTTTTGGAAAAATTATAGTTTATTTAGAAGTGTTTATAAGTGTTAATAAATGGAATAATAGGGTAAATAATCTTCCAAGTAGGTTAGAAATTATGGGGACATATTGGGATATGTGGGGAAATAACCAGAATACCCCCACTTAAGTTGTAGATAATCATGTCACAAGGATACGACTGACCTGATTATGTACAACTTAAGTTGTACCTTCTCATACGAGTGTTACCCTTCACTCATATCCTATCCTCAACCTTTGGATCAAACACTATTTGGAATATCAATCATCAAACCAAGTCGTATGCAAAGCATATGATCTATAACCTCTATCCTTACCTCTGCCAGATTTAAACCAAAGAAAGATTTAGACATTATCCACTGCATGAGTCCTGGGTGGGTGAAACTCATCCCCTATCTTACAGCTCATAATAAACCACTCATACTCAGATCAAACCTAAGTACCAAAGTCTAAGATTAAGTTAAGGAGCCAAATAATTCGTAACCACCAATACAGCTCATACCTATAAGTCATATCCCTACCAGTAACCAAAATTTATCCCACCAACCAATACTGGTCAGCATATAATTGGACCATACTATTCATACCCCAACCTATGAATCATACCCATCAGTCGTATTGGGTTAAGAGGTCAAAATTCCAAGAAATACTAAAAGGTCCAGAAACTAAGGTGTTTCACTTGACCTTGCCATTCTCTTTCTTTCTCTTAAGCCTTTGTGGTAATGGAGAAGGGATTTTCTTAGTGGGTAATGTATCACTTTGTGGCTCCTAATTTTCACCCATCTCTTCATCAATTTCCATTGTGTGTTTTTCATCCCCTTCTTTTTAAGATTTTAGAGTTTCTTATTTAGTATTAACTATAACCTTTTTATAAATACTCACGTGCTTAATGTTGGGCTCATTATCACCTAAAATATCTCCCTTAACTTCCCTTAAATTATCTCCTAGTGTCTCGCTACTCCTAGTGACTATGGCTAAAACTTTTACTTCATTTGTTGGATTCACAATAGTGTCACTAGGAAGGCCCTCCTTTGGTCTAGAATTTAGTTGAGAGGAATTTGACCTGTTTTCATTTCTAGTTACTTGATAGAAGTGTAGTAGGATATAACTATTTATTTGATTTCCAAAGTTTTGCTTTTCAATTCACTGACCATCTTATCTATTCCCTCCACATTCATCAAAATTCTTACCATGACAGCTTAAGTTTTTTATTTATAAGTGTCAATGAGATTTTCTTCTTTGTTATTTGCCAGGTCATGAGTGGGCCCATAACGTACATAGTCACGCTCTCTATCCCTCCAGTCATGGTCGTGATCCCTATCTCCTTTATTGTATCATTTGTTCCTACATTGTGTTTGATAGTCTGGGCTTGAACCCTTCGAATAATTTGCAAAATACAGAATCTCTACATCAATGTTTTTGTCCTCTTCATCATCATAGGCCTTTGATACCACAAAGTTAACCATTTTTATAGGAGCACCCATCACATATTTCGTTAAAAGCTCTAATTGTGCCATTATTTTTTCTATGTTTTCCTTCCTCTCTGCATATCTCTTCCATTGATCATTATTAACAAAGAAGGTAGTACAAGACCCTTTTGGTACCTCGGACTTACGGGTGTGCCTCCCGTAGTTTTTCTTGGTAACTTTCTCAATCAAGTTTGTAGCTTCATAATAGTTCAATTTCACAACAGAAAATCTCACCACATTGTCTGCCATAGCTTTGCTGAGTTGATCTACAGCCCAATAGAAGATATAGAGAAGTATCTTCGTCGGGACCTCAAGGTTGGTACATTGCACGAGTTTCTCATTGAATCTTTCCCTCACCTCATACAAGGGTTCTCTATTTAATTATCAAAAGTTAGTAATTTCATCATTTCATTATAGCATCTTGGATAGTGAGAAGTACCGGTCAAGGAAAGCAATGGTGAGTTCATCCCATGAAGTAATTAATCTAGCCAGAAGAGATCAAATCCACAATACTTCCACTCTTATTAGAAAAAATAGGAAGAGGTGCAATCGAATGGACTCTTCAAATATGTGTTCAATATCAAAAGGTGCATACACTTCTATGAAATTCTTCATATACAACTTAGGGTCCTTATAGGATTGCCCCCAAAAAATTCATTTCATTTGTAGAATATGAAACATGACACTCATGACATGAAAGTCTCTGTTCTAATAAGTACGCGGGATACGGATGGAACTTGTACACCTAATGTTATGGACTTTTTCCTCATCATTAAGATGATTGTTGAAGGACCCGACACGACTTGTATTATCACTTATGGCTCCATGTTTACTAGTTAGAACACCAAAAAGGAAAAAAACAATAACCAAAATAGATACACACTACTACAGGTGCACCCAAAGCAACACTCAATACCACACAAGTGAAAACTAAATTTCACTCCCCAACAACGGCGCCATTTCGATCATGCTCAACTTTACCATTTAAATTGGTATAGAAAGATCATTTTTAATAGATCAAATTATGTTGAGGTCGAATCCATGAGGAGCAAAATTAGCTTAAAATTACCATGAGTATTAATAGTTACTACAAATATACCCATAAGGAAAACAAAGTAAAATGCATGATTAAAAATTATGGAGGCAGGTTGATTTGGAATTAGGATTGATCAATGTCTAGTTAAGTTAACAAACTAAAGGCAACAGATATGATTGAAAATTAAAGATGAGAAAGATCTTGTGACTATTCCTACCTTAGGGAAATTTATGCATGGGTGCATGATAAATTATTGTAAATTCTAGTCACTAACCATATGGTAGGCTAGGATGAAGGTCCTTGAGTCTAGTTTGTCAAAAAAAACTCAAAATTATCACTCAATTGACCTTTTGAGTACCTAATGAGTGTGTTAATTAAAACCACCTAATACCTCAATTAAGCATCCCTATTTCTAGGAAGATGCCCAAGAAATAGCCGACTCTCTATTCATCAGTAATTCTAAGACAAAAAAATACAACAAACTACACCGATAATTGTCCGCTATTTCTTTGTCACCCATATCCCTCTTTTAAGGATGATATGGGTTCCTAAAGTTCACCCACATCCATCTTTCAAGGACGATGTAAGTTTTTATAGAATTTAGGGCTTTCACCCACGAATCTATTTTAGGCATTTGCGGTTTTCACTCACAAACCCCACCGAATTCAAACAAGAAATAGTGAAACCCATAATCAACAAACTAGAATCTAAAAAAATACATCACAACTGATGAGTGGTGATTTTACCACTCATTTACACTCAACTTTCTTGTACACTACTATATTTTGTATAAATAAAAAAGATATAATCATGATTAGATTTGCTAATATCCATATTTTCCAAGTATAGCATTGATAAGATAGAAAGATGGAAAGATATGGATTAGAGCTTAAAAGAGGTCAAATGGAAGCAAAAACGTACAGTTGAAGACCTTGAGCAGACATCGGCCTCAGTTACTGTGATTGCGGGTCATAGGCTATGATCTCCATCAGTCAAGATGGCTAAGTGAATGTACTCATGGAGTAAAGCAACAGTAGCATTAGCCGCAATTGTGGCTAAGAAGAAATGTTGCCCATGGCATTTTTGTAATTTTACTTTGCTGAATCCCAAACCTTATATAGGCAAAAACCCTTTTTTCTTTGGCTTTTACTTACCTCAAACACTTTTGTATTTAAAACAAGAACCCTAATTGCTAAAGATTGTAACTAATTTTAGAGACTTAAATTCTTAGTGTTTTGTGAAGGATGGATATTTTGGATAATCCTTATGGTATACTTTCTCTACTTTCTTAATGAGTATCTGTGTAATTTAGTCTTGGGATTATGTTGAACTAAAGTGTAATTATCTTTGGGTGTTGTTTTGTTTGCATGATTTTTAGTTGTTAAGTACGGATTCCACCATTGATTGGGTTTAATAGTTGGAATTTGTGGGTGGAAACCCCAAATCTCCTGATAAGTTTGATGGGTGAAAACCCCAAACTCTTGAAACCCTTCATTATACTTAAAGAGGGATGAAGGTGCACATATGGTAACACATAGCATCCTTGAAAGAGGGCTATAGAGGGACGAGGAAATGGTGGACAATTAAGCATGTGGTTTACTACCTTTTACAATCTTAGAATTAAGTATAAATACAGTGTAAGTCATATCATAGTCATTTTCCTAGAAATAGGGATGTCTAATTGATATTTTGTGTGACTATGAATGACACACTCCTTAGGTGGTCAAAAGAGCTAATGGATGACATCTGTGTTGTTTTTTTGAAAGACTAACCACAAAGACCTTCAACCTAGCCTATCTCTCACTTAACAACTAAGATTTATGTTAAACCATTATTAACTCCTATGCTCTTTACCTTTAGGTAGGCATAATCCTAATATTAACTCTAAAATTTACTTTAAATCAAACATGCTATACTAGTGTGTTGTTTGACTAAAGATTTGATATAAGCAAACTTTACCCCCCTCTATATTTTATAAAAATATTGTTTTTGTTGGCATTTCGAGTATCCTTTTAGTAATTAGAGCACCCATAGGATTTGAAATTAGTATTTCACCCCTTGTGTATTCAAGACCAATGAGATTTAGGATATTGACAATGACTGTCTTACCCCTTAAACATGAGAGTAAGTTGAGCATTATCAAAATGGTGTCATTGCTGGGGAGTGGAATCTAGATTTCTCTTATGCGATGTGATTTTTACTTGGGCATATCCGATGTGATTATGATTTACTTTATTTGTTGTTTTTGTTTTTTGTATCGGTGATCGTAGAATGAATGGAGAAAAAAGTGAAAGTGCTAGTCATGCGGGACCATTTGATGCCTCTCTTGATGATGAGGGACAACTCAACGATGTGGGCCAAACAAGTGCAATTTGTATCCCACCAACTAATGGGAATGGTGTTTTCCATGTAACAAGTTTTATGTTACACATGTTACAAATGAAAGGGTTATATAGGGGTCAAGCTTATGAGGACCACAATCTTCACTTGATTAATTTTGTGGAGGTGTGTGTGTCAATCAACATAGCACACATTACTAAAGAATAAATATGTTTTCATCTCTTCCCATTCTATCTAATGGTCAAGGTGGTATTGTGTCTTCGCTCACTCTCAGTTGGTTTAATCACTTCTTGGGAAGATCTTACCATAGTTTTTCTTGATCGATACTTATTAATTTTTAATTTACTTCAAAAGAGTGATGAGATCATAAAATTTAGACAATTAAATAGAGAGTCATTGTATGAATCATGGGAGAGATTAAACAGAAAATTAGTACAATGCCAAAAGAATGAGGTCCCAGAGAATATGCTTTTCCAAGTCTTCTGCCAAGCCCTTGATCTTCGGGAGGTTCCTTTGTGAAGTTTCACTATCATGTGGTAATGGAGTTTCTTAGAGAGGTGACAAAACAAAATTGGCATTGGCATACACGAGATTCCAAAGTACATATAAGCTCTCTCTCTATATCCGTGGTTGACAAAGAACAAATAAAGTGAGATAAATAAAAAGAGGATCCATGGAATAGATGATGACCAAACTTGAGCTCTTGACCTTTCATGTTATGGGTGCACCAGCGAAAGCAGTAAATGCTTTAGCATCAAAATCCTATAAAGATGATGAGGAAGCCATGAAGTTGGATTAGTAGATTCGATATTTAGCAAACAGTTTAGGGGGTTCCCACCCTAACTATCAAAGGCAATATGGGAATCAAGATTTTATGGAACTTGATCATTATTGGTATTAGAGGGAAAAATAGTATGATTATAACCAGTGTGTGCCCTCATTGATAGAGCTAAGAAAAAAGATTCAAGTTCCATTATTCCCCCAAGGATGTGTTGACCCAAATTTTGAATACTGTGGAAGGTACAGATAAAATAGTCCATGAGTTAAAAAGTGATATTTCTCAACACTCTCAAACCGTAGTGTCTTACTCTACCTCTATCAAGCAATTTGAAACTTAAATTGTGTAAATTTTTATGTAATTAAATGCTAGGCGTAGAGGATGACTCCTTAGTGACTTGATTGTTAATCCAATGAATAATGCTCAGTCCTAGCAATTGTCACTAGGAGTGGGAAGATACTTGATAAGCACTTAAAAGTAACTTGAGTGAAATAATGCCTAAGGTTAAGCCAAAAGAGATGTTACCTCAATATCAAGAAAATGAAGATGAGAAAGATGAATAAGATGTGGTTCAAGTTGAAAAGCCAAAAAGTGAATCAATTCCTATAATCCAAGTTTTTCCTATTTCCCTCAATCATTTCAAAGAAAAGAAGAGGGTGAAAAATTGAGGAAATTCTTGTCAAAGCTTAGCAGTCTATCGATAAAAATCCCATTGCCTGAGATGATCCAATAAATCCCCAGATATGCTAAGCTAATAAAAAAGTTGATGTCCAAAAGGAAGATGGTCGAAGGTGACACCATTAAGTCACCCATGGGTGTAGTGCTATCATGAACCCGGAGCTTTCACATTTCCATTCATTATCTGGTCGCATATGTTTACAAAGGTTCTATGTGACCTAGGTACAAATATCAACCTTATTCCATTTTTCATCTACATAAAGCTTATATTGGATGATCCCACCCCTATATTAATGCAACCATTAATAGAGGACCGATCTAGCAAAAGGCCGGAGGGACTTTTATTTGATTTATTAGTTAAAAAGGAAAATTTTATACTTTCGGTGAACTTTGTGGTATTAGATTGTGAAATGTACCAAGAGGCAACTAACATTATTAGGCATCAATTCTTAGCCACTGAAAGAGCCATTGTCGATTTAGATAGAGGGGAGATGAAGTTTAGCATGTCCTGTAATTGTGGGCACTTGATTGTGATCGTTGTCACTTTATTTATTGGACTATTGAGTTGTCACCATTTCTCTCACACTCCCTTTCAAGTTTTAGTCTCTAATTAGACCAGATTTTGGCCAAGTTTGTTAGCTATCCAACAACATCCTTTCTTTTCTCTTGCATCATAAATCCAATAAGTTTTATGAATCCATGCTTTAAATTTTTAAAATTAGCCATTGAATGCATGACATAGAGAGAGCCCAAATCTTTGATTGTTATGCCTCCATGTTTTTATACTTGGTATTTTTTTGTTGTTAGCCGCTAAATTAATGTGTGCACATAAGTGGGGAAGTCTTGATTACCCAAAATTGTGTGCAAAATTTAGACAAATGAGTTGTGCATACCAAGTGATTGATATATTTCCCAAATACATATCCAATAATGATTTTTTCATTTTAAATGGGACATTTGAGCACCTAATAGCATTTTTTAATTGGTTTTAATGTGAATCCATATTGTAGAACAAGGTAATAGGCTAGAACTTTAGGAGATTTTAAATATGGAAAGCTTGTAAAAAACCAGTCGTAGTTATAGCATCCACTATCGTGATGCATGATTACAGCAATGTGAATGCGATCATGGTTCATGATTGTGGTAACCCATGCTTATTTCCTACCATGCTGAAAATCCTGCTCTTTCAATTTGTAGCCAAGCAACACCAAGTACCCATTCCAATAAACTTTAGTGAACAATGTGACATAGTTTGCATGTAAAATTATTATTCATTAATATCATGTGTGTTTAGTGATTTTAGGATAATCTCATGAACAAGTATGATCATATTCAATTCATGACACCCAAGTTCGACACTAGCTACTGCAGCGATCTTCAAAGGATAAAGCTACTCCCGGAGAGAGGAATTTGCTTGGAAAATTAGCCAAAAAAGCTTTCGGCTTTTCATGAAAAAATTTAGGCCACAGGGTGGAGGCGTTTTGCCCCCGATCCATGCATTACAAATTAAAAATGTGTCCCTGAATTCTACACCAATATCAATGAAGTATCTTTCTCAAAGCCATTCAATGTTACTATTAAGATCCATGGAAAAACAGTGAGATTTGGGTCAGAGCAAATCAATGATATCTATAGGCTCTAACATACAGACTTGGGTGAGTTCAAAGCAAAAGTATGTAAGTCAGGAATTTTCTTGGCGGAACGATCGTGTCCTGTAAAGAAAGTCTCATGGGTGTAAACTAAGTGAGATATCTCCATGAATGACTTTACTTTCGAGGCTTGGATTTTGTTGCACATTGTATGTTACCGAGGTTACCTTGATCCCACATTATAGCAGTTCCAGATCAGAGTACTCGGATGGTTTCTTGAATTTTAGACGATATTCATTTGTATGTTGGTCAACTCGTGGTCAATCAAATAGGCTACTTCAATGACCCAGGCAGTATGCATCTCTTCTTTCCCTCATTAATTACTGAGCTTTGTAGGAGAGAAGGGGTTGAGGAGTATACTATTGATACTTGAGTATGACCTGGCGCCCCCATCAACCACTTGAGGATTCAAGGAGAGGGTGCACCTGGAAAGGGAAAGAAGTAAAAGATCGACTTGGGAAAGTTAGCATGTATTGAGGCTAATTTTATTAGGCCATTCACCACCGATGCTCTTGAGAATACTAGAGTTCATATTATTGCCATCAGAGAGCTTTTGTCTAATTTTCCCTAGAGGCCGGAGATTCCTCCATCACTCATTATTCAAATGTGTCATGGTCCAATTATGAGAAGTGCAGAGAGGACCAAAAGAGGCTGGAAGCCTCCATTACTAGTCTTGAGAAAGCCTTTCCTCTTTGTTAGAATCGCATTGAGACCTCCGGAGCGCATATAAAAAGATGGTCAAAAGGGAAAAAAAGAGGGATACGTTCTTCATCAAGATGTGAAAGGGGGAGAAGGGCCTATGAAAGGTCCTAAAACCCCGAGATCAACTTCCTTACTCTTAGGTGGAGAGTGATAATGAGATCCCAGTTGAGTGGTATAACCTTGAGGAGAATAATGATGATGTAGAGTCGGAGAGTGATAGTAGCCCTTGATTCGGTTCAAGGGAGCACCATTATCTCTTTTATCCTTGATTATTTATGTAGAGGGGACACTGGTACCTTTTTGGTTTGGGTATCCCTGTATTCATTTGATTTGGGCCTGTATTATTGAGATTAGTGTATATTCTCTTTCTCTTTTGGATGATTCTTAATTTTATTTGGGTTGTAATATTCGGGCACTATGATGGTGCCCACATTTGCATAGATTAGCTACTTTGTTACTAGACGGACCTTTCTTTCGAAAATACATTGAAGTGATGACCATTCTATTGTATCTCCCTTAAACCTTATACTGCTTGGACTTAAGAATGCTTCTTGAGGCTAAAACCCTAAGTTGGGGATGGTAAAAATTGAAAGAGACATCTTTAGGAAACGATGTCATTAGAAAGTTTCTACGAGCCTTTGTAATTTAAGAAAAATGCTTAGAAAAAAGAAAAGATCTATCAAAGGAAAGAAAAGCATGAATTTTTTGCAAAAAAAAAAGAAAAAAAAAGAATTGAAAACAAAGTGGGTAAAACAAGAAAGGCTAAGTAGGCAATGATGAAAGAAAATAAGTAAACCAATGGCAAAAGTGGAATGCGTGTGGATAGAAGCACAAGGAGGGTTTAGTCTTGTTATCCTAAATTGTCATCCTACCCTACCCTAAACCTACATTAAAACCTCAAAAAGTCCTTTGTGATTCTGGTCAAAAAGTGAGTCATTTCTAGAGTGATTATTTGTTATCTCATGGTTGCTCCCCAAAGTCTATTATGTTATTCATTATTAAATTTTATGTTGAGGGGCGTCGTTAAAATCATTTTACCTATGTGTGAAGAGTTTTTTTTGGTAGTACTAAAGTTGGGGTCATCACAATCAGTGGGTAATATAAAATTGGTATACATGAAATCGGCTCATAGTTAAGAGAGGTGTTGCTTGAGGACAAGCAATGTTTTAAGTTGGGTGTGTTGATTAGTTGTGATTTTACTGCTCATTTTCACTCAACATTCATGCACACTACCTTGTTTTGTATGAATAAAGGAGACGTAATCATGGTTATATGAACTAATATTCATATTTTTCTGGCATAGTCTTGATAAGATGGAAAGCTATGGATTGTATCTTAAAAGAGGTCAAATGAAAGCAAACAAGTGCAGTTGAAAACCTTGAGCAGACATCGGCCTCAGTTACTGCAATCAAGGGCCATAGGCCATGATCGCCGTTAGTCAGGATAGTCAAGAGTACGCGATCAAGGAAAGAATTGTATCCATGTTGGCCGTGATCGTAAACAAACTCACGCGATCGTGGTTAAGCGGGAATGTTGCCTAGAGAATTTTTGTAATTTCACCTGGATGAATCCCAGACCTTATGCAGGAAAAAAACACTTTCCTCTTTATGTATTGCTTACCTCATGGGCACTTTTGAATTTCAAACAAGAACCCTAATTAGGAAAGATTGTAACTAATTTTGGAGAATTAAATTCTTAGTGTTTTCTGAATGATGGATGCTTCGGATAATCCTTATGGTACATTTTTCTCTACTTTCTTCAAGTCTAGCTAAATAATTTTATTTTGTGACTATATCGAATGAAAGTGAAATTGTGTGTGGGTGCATTGGTGTTTGCAGGATTTTTACTTGTGAAGTATGGATTGTAACATTGCTTTAGTTAAATAGCTGGAATATATGGGTGAAACCCCAAATCTCCAAATGGGTTTGATGGGTGAAAACCCCAAACTCTAGAAACCCTTCATCATCCTTGAAAGAGGGATGAAGGTGAACTTATGGGAACCCATAGCATCCTTTAAAGAGGGCTATAAGGGGACAAGGCAACAGTGGAAAATTAAGCATGTGTTTTACAACCTTTGACAATCATAGACATAAGTGTAAATGGAGTGTAAGTCATATTATAGGAATTTCCCTAGAAATAGGGATGTCTAATTCTGTTTTTGGGTGACTATGAATGACACACTCTTTAGGTGCTCGAAAGGGTCAATGGGTGACATCTTTTGGTTATGTTGAATGACTAACCACAAAGACCTTTGACCTAGCCTATCTCTCACTTAAAAACTAAGATTTATGTTTAACCATGATTAACCCTGACGCTCTTTACTTTTAGTTAGGATAATCCCAAGATTACCTCAAAACTGTATTGTAAATCAAATATTTTATACTAGCGTGTTGTTTGACTCAAGATATGTTATAAACAAACTCCAAACTAACCACCTCCCAACCACTACCACCACCATTTTACTTTATATGTTTTTGTTTACATTCCAGACATCCTTTTAGTAACTAGAGCACCCAATGGACTTGAAATTTAGATTTCACTACTTGTGGATTCAACCCCAATGTGAGTTGGGATATCGAAAACAACTGCCTTAACCCTTAAACATGAGATTAATTTTAGTATTATCAATAACCCATACATAATTGCACATTTGTTAAACATAATCCCAAGATAAGAAAATTTAGCTACTCATGAAGTAAAGAGGAAGAAATATACCATAAGGTTTATTCAAAGTATCTATGGTAATGGAAAGTAAGTAGATTCTTCAATTTACACTTAAATTTAACCAAACCCAAATTGGAAAATTCAAACACAAAAGTTTCCCCAATTAGTAGGTTACAAATTCTACAAAAATCAATTGTTCAAAGTTTAAGATGCCAAATGAGAAAGGGTTTTACAAGGAATAAACATGCCTAACCACAACCGATGCAGCTTATCTGCAATTGTGTCTACCAAAAAATACTTTAGATCTTGGTGATCGCAATGTCTGACCAAAGTGGACTAACTATGATCGCGGCCCTGAGATCGTGATAGTGGTAACTAAGCCTGATTACGTGTAGGATCTCTCATCTTGCAATTTTCTTCTCCTTTTGGTTCCTTTTCAGCTAAATTCTACTTCTTTATTTCTCATCATCTGTATACCTTTAAAATGTTGAAATTAGTGCATTTAACTAGTATACTTTTCTAATTCATACCTTCTAGTTATGGTAGTGTGCATAAACTTTTTATGCAAATAAGTGGTAAATTCACCACTTGTCATGCTCTACAAGCAAAATCAAACAAGATAGTTTCATTTAATCATCTCTCAACTTTGGTTAAATAAAATAGTTTTATCCAATCATCTCTTGACTTTGGTTACATGAATATCACTCTTTTCTTGTCGAACTCAAAAATGTTACACTACTAAACCTTGTTCTTAACCTTAGATTATCTTATTACTAACTCCTCCTAGGATCTTTTCAATTATGAATACATCACCAGTAAGTTACATACACCAAGGAACCTTTCCTTGGATATGCCGCATCAAATCATCCATCACAAAAGTGAATAAAAAGAGACAAAGCGTCTATACCTAGTGCAACCCTATCAAAATAGGGAAGTACTTTGAATTTCCTCCCACCATCTTCTTAAAATTATTGGACCCATCGTACATGTCCTGAATTAACCTAGTGTATGCCACTGGAATACCTCTATCCTCCAAACACCTTTCCAGAACCTCCCTAGGACTTTTTTGTATCCCTTATCCAGATCGATAAACACTATTTATAGGTATTTCTTCCTTTCCCTATACTGCGCGACTAGTTTCCTCATGAGATGAAGGGATATGGAAGTCAAGCAACCTGGAATGAATCCAAAATGATTTTTGAAAATAGTCAAAATCCTTCTTAGCCTCAACTTTACCATACTTTCCCAAATATTCATAGTGTGACATAACAACTTAATGCCCCTATAGTTTTTGCAAATCCCAATGTCACCCTTATTTTTGTATAGAAGAATCATCATACTCTATATCTAAGGTTCCAATATCTTGCCATCTTAATGATGATACTAAAAAAATCGATCAGCGAATCCATACCTAACTCGCTAGTGCTCTTCCAAAAATCCACTATAATCTCACCTCGCACAATCACCCTACACTATGTATCAAATGAATAACACTATTAACTTTCTTAACCTTGATATGCCTGCAATAATCATAGTCATGATATCACTCTTAACTCTCTTAACCTTGATATACCTACAATAACCAAATTACAAATACCTCTTTGAGTGCTCCATGTCCCCCAGCTCAAAGCCTTTGACCTCCACTCCATTCAAGAGTGTATGGGAATACAACTATCATTTCTTCCTAATAAGAATGCCCTCTACTCATTCTTTCCATCCTCCACCTTGATACACTTAACTATCTCAAGGTCATATGCCATCTACTCATTAGTTTTAGCTAGCCTATACAAATTCTTATCCCCACCTTTCTTCTCTAATACCACATATAAGCTCTTGAAAGATTTTGTTTGAGTCATTCTAACCATTAACTTTGCCTTATTCCTAGCTACCTTATACTAGTACTTATTCATCATCTTCTTCTCTTCATCCTTTCTATCAACCAACTTTGTATAGGCTACTTTCTTGGGCTCCACCTTTTTTTTAACTTTGTCATTCAACCACCAGTCCATCTGGTGCTTTCCAAATCGGTCTTTTGGGACACTCTACACCTCTCTAGCTATCTCTTTGATGATACAAGCAGTCATCTTCCATATAATATCTATGTTACCTCTATTTTCCTATGCTCCACAGTTGTTATCCTCTCCTCTATGTCAAGAGCACTAGCCAAAGTCAAGATACTCAACTTAATTCTGAGTTGATCGCACACATGCCTCTTCTTTTTGGACGTCATAATTACTAAATCCATTACCAGGAGCTTATAAAAGGTCAATATATTCTCAATAGAAATAAACTTACAACCTTTCAAAGAACTTTATCACTCTTTCTAAGGATTAAAGAGTCTTTATAGGTCATTTCTATCGAACTACAAAAGGTAACAAGTTGGTCCTCTTTATTGGAAAAAGTTGAATTCACAATCACCAACCCAAAGGCCCTAGAAAATCCAAAAGAGATACTCTTCTTTCATTCCTCTCCATGAAGCCAAAGCCTCTATGCACATCATCATAGTCTCTTCGTAATGATCCGATGTACCCATTGAAATCACCTTCTACAAAAAGCTTCTCAATCCTTGAAACGCCTTTCACTACCTCATCCAGCTCAAAAAAACTCTACTTCTTCTCCTTTCCCAAATCTTTTTATGGGGCATAGGTACAAATAATAATCTATGTACACCCTTCAATGGCCAATAAAATCAACTTCAACCAATCATTGGCCTTCTTAAGATCAAGTACCTATCCTCAAATATCTTCATCTGCTAATTTACATACCTCATTCCTATACGTCAAGCTACCCGAGTATCACAACTTATACCCATCTACATCCTTCACCTTAGAACGTACACATTTGATCTTCTGAACACATTCTATATTAATCTTCCTTTTTCTTTTGTCTATAGATTTAAAAAATCAGACAAAAATGATTGGGTTGAAATTTATGAAAACCAAATTAATCCAGTCCATATACACCCCTAAAGTTGAATGTTAGAGTTGACTTTAAAGAATAACCTCTTTGCTTAAAAATATAGCTAAAACAATTAAATTGACAAAAAATAGATCACTTTTTGAAGATCAGTGAGTTAAAATTGTGAAGAATGATTAATTAATTAAGCTTCTTCACTTTAATAGAGTAAAATTGTTATTTTCAAAAAGACGTGGACAAATTTTAGTAAGTAAAATGTAAATGACTTCAATTTGATAAAAAGGAAATACATTACTTGAAACTTGATTTTAACAACAACTATCACGACTCAAAGTCTATTGTTATGATGACATTTGCACCATTCCACTGGTAGGTAAGTCAATCCTACACCCAAATCAAATGCTAAAAAATAATGTGGATGCAGTAATACAAGTACAACTCGTCCTCAAAATTTAATATTTTTATTGATAGAACAAAGGTTTGGAAGGTACAAAATACACCTAAAATTCAGTATAAAGTTGAAAAAAGTACCAATAAAAAATGTATTTGAAATAGTAAAGAATAAAAAATTATGATAGAAGATTAGGTGTGAAATTCAAGTAGTAGAAAGAAGGTGAAATTGTTGCCCCAAGTTAATAGTTATTGGTGTTTATACTTGATGTGTGGTGGATGGGTGTGATAAAACTTAAGCTAGAAAAATTCCTATGGTTTTGAAAAAGAAAAAAATTGAATCTTGAAGGAATAGGCAATACTCCCACCATGTGTTTGTAAAAATTCTTAAAAGAGATGGGGTAAAAAAAAGATATTGGTAGATGGAAAAGGTGAAAATAGGTTTTTGAAATGTGGTTTTATGTGAAAAACTATGATGTATTAAAGCACTTAGGAAAGATAGTCACTATTCTTGGCCAAAATAGTTCGTACCCGTCCCTTAGCCTACATTACAACCCGAAAAGACCTATTTGATTCTAAATATCAAATTTTAATATTAATGGAGTATGACACTAAGGGAAAGCCTATAATTCATTTTGTTTAATTTGGGAATTCTTCGTTAGAGTAAGCGTAACTTAATTTGTATACCTATTATGATAATTGCATTATTGTGAGTGCTTATGTGTAAGTCTCTTGCTGTGAGGGCACATGTTTGATGAACGAGGGTGATTTTTATGATGTCTTATATTACAATATGCATGAGTTTTCCATGTTTTGAGTAAATTCATGGTAAATTCTTGAGGCTAGGAAATCTTGGAGTAGGATTCTTGCGCTTTCAATTGTGTATAGCATGCTTAGTGTTGTAAGCATGCAATCCATGTAATCATTGTAGTACTAGCTTGAGTTTCTTATATGTAGTAAAAATGTGGAGCCTCTTTAGCTCATGATGCTTATAGTCAAGAATTGTCCGAGGACGAACAAGTCTTTAAGTGTGGGGTGGTGATGTTGGGTGTATTTATTCATTCTATCCTTGCTATTTTAGAATATTTAGCCTTCTTTTGAAGATGATTCATGTGAATAGTTTCTTTTTAGTTTTCAATTCTAAAACTTTATTGTTTACTTATTCCCAACTAATAAACTAGAATTGGGTAGTTGTCAACATAAATCCCTGTGGGATCGATACTTGGCTTCTTGAAAGCCATTTTACTACTTGGTAAACCATGTACACTTGCTTGTGCACTTGAGCGCAGTCAGTATGCTACAAGATATTTAAGAATCTTTCCCTTTTTTGCATTCTAGTTCGGACTATAGAGTTAAGTCTTATGAAACTTCTCTATCTCCTGGCTTCATCACATTTTAGATCATGACTCTCTAAAGATCTAATTTTTTTAGAAAATTTTCTGGAAACCCTATTCCACCTTAGTATAATATGGAGGGGACACACCCTTTTTATGGAGTGTAGACCCAATCTAGGGTCCCTATTCCTTATTATATACTCCACATGGAGTTTCACCGATCCCTACTAGTCCTTCTTAGATATTATAGGTTAGTGATCTGTATGCTCAATCACCTTAGGTGTATGCCTAAAATATGAAGTTTTATCAGTCTATTCATATACATACTCAATTGGGGGCATCGCAGTGTCGTCAGTCTTACCATGTTAGTTCTATTGCTCATTTATATAAGGTCACTTGGGTTAGCCAATTTATGTAGTTGATTCCCCTAACTATTATAAGATCTAATGTTGAGAAGGATCTTTAAGGGTTCATCGAAAAGATGGAGAAGATTTTTAGGGTGATGCATCCCACTAATTCTAAGGGTGTAAAGTTTGTTGTGTATTAGTTAAAGGATGTAGCTAATCAGAGGTACGAGGAGTGGGAAGCTATGATGGGTGATGATGATAAGTAGGTTGTCTAGGATGACTTTTTAGGTTCTTTTCTTGATCACTTCTTTCCTAAGAGTTGAGGGAAGCTAAGGTTGAGGAGTTTGTTAACCCTCGGTGTAAAGTTTGTTGTGTATTAGTTAAAGGATGTAGCTAATCAGAGGTACGAGGAGTGGGAAGCTATGATGGGTGATGATGATAAGTAGGTTGTCTAGGATGACTTTTAGGTTCTTTTCTTGATCACTTCTTTCCTAAGAGTTGAGGGAAGCTAAGGTTGAGGAGTTTGTTAACCTGAAAGAGGGTAAGATGAGTGTGAAGGAGTATGCTCTTAAATTTCAGCAGTTGACTTGTTATGCTTCAAAGTAAGTATCTAATATTAGGTCCTAAATGAGAAATTTTTTTTGGGTATATTCCGTAACTTTGTATTTGAGTGTAAGTCCGCGATGTTGAACAATGATATGAATACCTCTGGGCTATTCATTTATATATAGTAGGTAGAGGATGAAAAGAAGAAATTGGTAGATATGGAATAGAGGTATAATAAGAAGTTTAGGCATTTAGAGTAGGGTGCGGGTCAGTAGAATAGTGGAAAAGATGGTAAACAATAGACCAAGAAGAAAATTATGGGAACTCTTATTCAACAGCTAGTGCACCCTATCTTAAACCTTTGGATTATCATAATTTTTAGGCTGGTAGTGGTCCTAAGGCACAGGGTGCCTAGTCTCAGTCTAGTAAAGATCAGTCACCCCTACTTTATCCTCCTTGTCTTTTTTGTTGATAGTTTTACCATGTTTATTAAGATAAGGGGAGAAATTGGTGGTATAATTGTTGTCACCTTGGTCATATACAACAAGATTATCCTCAGCCAAGGTTGCCACTGGGCTAACAAAGTTTTGGTTGCCCGTTATTCAGCTTTTCTACCAAAAGGCATTACTTCTAGTACTGACACTGGCCAGAATTGTCTCTATTCACTTGCTACTCGTCAGGAATCTATGAATCTCCAGATGTGGTTACTGGTATGTTATAACTCTTCTCTCATGATATGTATTATTAGCTTAATCCGAATTCTACCCTTTTTTTTGGTCCCTAAAGTATTTTTGACCCATTTTCAGTGTCTACTCTGGTGGATGATTTTATAGTTGCTAGAAAAATATATAGGGTTGTGTGGTGTCCATCATTCATAGGGAGAAATTGGTAGATTTTATAGAGTTAGATATGGTTGATTTCAATGTTATCTTGGGGATGGATTGGCTTCATTTTGTGTTATGCTTCTCTGGATTGTAGGACTCGAAGGGTCAGTTTTCACTTTCCTAATGAACCAGTATTAGAATGGATGGGAGTTTCTTAGTCCCAAAAGAGAGGTTAATTTCCTATCTTAAATCTCAGAAGTTGATTTCAAAAGTGTGGCTATATCATCTAGTTTGGGTTGAGGATTCTAGTTCTGAAATTCCTTCTTTACAATCTATCCCTTTGGATAATGAATTTTCTAAAGTATTTCTCAATGATATTTCTAGAATTCTTCTCGATAGGGAAATAGACTTTAGTATTGGTCTTTTATCTGATACCCGTCCCATTTTTATTCCTCCTTATAGAATAGCTCCAACTGTACTTAAGGAACTTAAGGAGAAATTGAAAGACCTTCTTGGTAGAGGATTTATTCATCCTAGTGTCTCTCTGTTGGTCCTCTTCTTCTTTTCATGCAAAAAAAAGATGGGTATCTTTAAATGTGTATAGATTATAGTTAGTTTAATAAGGTGACAGTGAAGAATAAGCACCATTTCCCTATGATTGATTACCTTTTGATCAGCTTCTGGGTGCTAGGGTCTTCTCTGAAATTAATCTTCATTTGGGCTGTCATAAGTTGAAAATTAGGTAGGCTGATATTTTAAAGACTATTTCTAAACCCGGTAGGTAATTATGAGTTTTTTGATATGTTATATGGGTTGACTAATGTTTTGCCTGCATTCATAGATCTTATTAATTCAGCTTTTAGTTAGTTTCTGAATTTTTTGTTATTGTTTTTATTAATGACATCTTTGAGTACTCTAAAAGTGCGGACGGTCATGCCAAACACCTCTGAATTATGTTGCAGACTCTTAAGGTTCAAAAGTTGTATGAAAATTTTTTGAAGTGTGAATTTTTGTTGAGTGTTGTGACCTTTCTCATATATGTTATTTCTAGTGAGTGGATCAATATGGATCCACAAAATATTGAGGTAGTTAATAAATGGACTGGACCCATTACTCCAAATGGAGAGTAAATTTTTTATTGCTGCTCCATTGATGAAGTTATCTCAGAAAAGCCATTGAGGTTTTATCGTTAAATGCTTGTGAAGGTAGTTTTTAGAAGTTGTAGAATATGTTGACCAATGCACCACTTTTGACCTTTCTCGAGGGTACTGATGGTTTTGTTGTGTTTTACGATACGTCTCATGTGGGACAGGGTTGTGTTTTGATGTAGCATGGTAAGGTTGTGGCTTATAATTCTAGTTAGCTTAAGGTTCATGAGAGGAATTACCTAAATCATAATGTAAATATGATGGTTGTATGGGTTACATGTGGATATTTATTCAGACCATAAGAGCTTGATATATGTGTTTACATAGAATAAGTTGATACTCATTTAGAGACGGTGGTTTGAATTTTGTATTGATTATGAAATGAATTTTCACTACCATCTAGGTAATGATAATATTGTTGTTGATGCTCTTAGCAGGTTGTCTATGGTGAGCTTATTCCTTGTTAACTGAGAGAAAAGAGGATAAGTGTAGGATATTCACAAGTTGGCTAACATGGAAGTTCATCTTTTAGACTCTGAGGAAGGAAGAGTAATTGTTCAAGAAGTGGTCAAATCATCTCTTGGTGCTGAGGTGAAGGAAAAATAGGGTTTGGGTACTATACTTAAACAGGTAAAAGATGATGTGGGTCAGCAAATAGTTATGGGTTTTGATATTTTGGGAGATGGAATCATGAAGTATGAAGGTCAATTGTAAGTTCCTTATGTTGATGGAATGCAACATAGAATTTTTATTGACGATCATGAGTCTTGATATATAGTTTATTTTGGTTTGATGAATATGTTTCATGACTTAAAGGAAATATACTTGTGGAATAATATGAATATAGATATGGCAAATTTTATTGCTAAGAGTATGGTTTGCTAGCAGTTTAATATTTAACAATTAAGGTGGCATGTCTCAAGAGATAGAGTTGTCCATGTGGAAGTGGGAAATGTTCAATATAGATTTCATTATGGGTCTACCATAGTATCGAAACCAGTACGATCTGATTTGGGTCTTTGTCGATAGGATGACTAAGTCGGCTCATTTCTTTCCTGGGAGGACTAACTACTCAGGAGAGGATTTTGAAAAACTGTTCATTCAGGAGAATGTGAAGTTGCATGGTGTACTAGTGTCCATTATTTTATACTGAGGCACGTAGTTTCCATCTCTTTTTTGTCTTTTATTTCAGATAGTTTTGGGTACACCAGCGAACCTTTGCACTACTTTCCACCCTAAAATAGATGGGCAAGCAAAGATTACTATTCATAATTTGGAAGATATGTGTTATTAAATTTAAGGGTATTTGGGTTAACCATTTGCTTCTTATTGAGTTTGTGTATAATAATAGTTATCACTCTATTATTTAGATAGCCCTTTTTGAGGCTTTTTATGTTTAGAGGTATCAGACTTTTATTAGTTGGTTTGAGGTTGGTGTGACTATATTTTTTGTCCTGATTTGGTTCAACAAGAGATGGAGAGGGTAAAGGTTATTAGACAAAAACTTAAGACTGCTCAAAGTCAACAAAAGTCTTATGTGGATTTGAGGTGAAGAGAATTGGAATTTAAAGTAAGTGATAAGGTATTCTTGATTGTGTCTCCTATGAAAGGAGTCATGAGGTTTAGGAAAAAGGTGAAGCTCAGTCCCCATTGCGTTGGTCTAAATTAGGTTTTGAGGACAATTGGGAATGTTGCTTATGAGTTATATTTTCCTGCAGGTTTAGCTTTAATTAATCTTGCCTTTCATTTGTCCATGCTGAAAAACTGTGTGGGTGATCCTTCCTTGATAGTGCATGTTGAAGATGTTGGTGTTACAGATTCCTTATCTTATAAGGAAGTCCCAGTTAAAAATTAGATAGGAAAGTTTATATATTATGGACCCAGGATGTAGCTTCAGTAAAGCTCCTTCGGAGAATCAAACGGTATAAGAAGCTTCATGGGAAACTGAGGAATCTATGAAGGCCAAGCATCAGTTCTTATTCCACTTGCTGAATAAAAGTACTTAAAGTTTGAGTTTTGTTTTCCTCTTATCATTTTCGGGTTTGTCATTTCATTTTGGTGTATTCTTGCTATTCTCATGCTAAAAGTGTTCAAACTCATAATTTGGGGATGAATGATCCTAAGGAGGGATAATGTATGACCCCTTAAAATTTGATCATTTTTTATTTGACCTTTCCATGTGCATAATATCTATTTTTGACTTAAATAATGTTTAGGGATGTTAAAAAGGTGTTTGGGGAAAGTATTGGATCTTTCAAAAGGGGTTCGGGGTCATTTTTGGACCCCGAAGCAGTGAGTGTTTGAGATAAGGTTGTATCATAGAGTTTAACCTCTGTTATATCGGTGTGTTACAGAGACTAACCTTTACGATATTAACTTTCCATGCCACTGTTTCAATTTTATCAAGTATTTTTTTTTCACCTGTGGTAATGGCCTTTTGATCATTTTACCCCTTGTACGGCCTTATAACATAAAATAACCTCATTCCTTGAAGTTTTAAAATATCAAATGTAATACCCTGCAAAATCCTCTTCCTGTTTGAGCCTTAGAGTGTATTTGGTTAAGCGAAAATCTGAGTCAAAATATTTAGGAATATCTTCCCAAGTATAAAATACTTTGAGTCGTATGGAATTATATGCATAGTGATTTCAATTTGGCTTAAAGGGAGTTGTGTAGCTTATTGTAAAGGTGTAAGTCCTGGGGGACGAACTCTAAAAACTAAATTTGTTGGCGTTTGGGGTCTATATCACCGTGTTCTTGACACACACTTTATATATATAGTTGGGATGACTATTGCCTATGGTTATTTTAGTTATCCCTCATATCGTGCGACTAACATGCACTAGAGCCCTTTCAGCAGGAGAATATGAACCCATATATCCTATGGGTGCCTTAAGGATGGAGTGAGCTACATAGTATAGGTTAATGGTTTTAAAACTCTCATGTTCATGACCCTTACCCTATCCCGACATTCTATATATGTAAGTATAAATGTGTGCTTATGGTTTATACCGATTTTGGACATGGCATTATTTTATCACTTACTCTGAGTTACATGTCTGTGCTTTTCCCACAGATTATCCTAGGACATTACATATTTCATAATGTAGGGTCTGATGACTTTTCTATTAGTCTTGTGTAGCATTAGATGGTTGAGCACATTTGTTGAGTTGTTTGCAAGTGGTCAGCCTCAATTCTTTGGAAGGCTTTGTCTTTTTATTATTCTTTCTTTGTTTTCATAGTTCTTTTGGATTATTTTGGTCTCAGTCGTGAGCATGTCCCAACTTAGTTGTATTATAGTATTTTAGGATTTTACAGACAAGTGCGGGTTATTTATTGTTTTCAATCTTAGTCTTCTTTTGAGTTATCTATTTATCTTCTTATTACTATTTGATTCGCTTTTATTTTATTAATATTATTGTGCTCTTAAGGTTAGGTTAAAGAGGTGTTCTTTAGTGCATGGTAGGCTTGACATACGTATCACAAATAGTCCCTGGTTTGGGTTGTGACAAGCTTGGAATCAGAGCATGGTTTAGGGTCATTGGGAGTCCATAAAGCCTTGTCGAGTAGACTACTTTAATGCGTGTGTAGCATGCCACACTAATAAGGAGGAGGTGATGTTGGGCGTATTTATGCATTCTAGCCTTGCAATTTTAGACTTTTTAGCGTTGATTTGAGGATGATTCATATGAAAAATTTGTTTATAATGACATAAAAGTGAATCTAAGTGTCAATGTATGTGTATAGAATGTTTAATGGTGTTTCCACACAAGTTTTGATTCAAATTGATCATTTGGAAATCAATCGAGAAAACTAGTGTGACTAGTTTGAGCTAGGTATTTTTCTAGTCTGTCGTGTTTGATTCTAATGTGTTTAATGAGTTCCTAAGGTTTTTATTGTGCATTTATATTTGAAAACACTTGGTTATAATGTTCAAGGGTAAATTGGATCATGCCAAGGGTCAAAACACAAGTTAGAGATCAAAGTGAATAAAGCCTATGCTTAGCTCGTGTTTCTAGTTCACCGTGTTGGATATTGTTTTGTTTTAAGCTATAAATTGTTTTATTTAATGCTATATGATTCTTGGTAAATGGACCATGATGATAAATGAAGGATTTAAAAGCTTCAAATCAAGTGAAAATATCTCAAAAAGGCATGGAATAGATCACAAAAGCACAAAGCACAGCTTTACGCATATATGGACACGTAGAATGTATTGGATGGGAGAGAGTGCATGAAAAGGGCTCTTGGTACGTTCGTCACACAAATGGATTCAGAAGGCTCCGAAAATAATGAACCAACATGAATTAGATGCGATGCGACATTCCTTCAACGCGATAACCTACGTAGCGCGTCACTAGTTCCACAATCGGCAAAAAATTGAATCCCCGTTCAACAATGCATGAGCTATTTCCTTGACTATAAATAGGACCATAGACACGTTTATATTAATTTATTTCATTCATGTCTTTAGTTATTAATTAAAATCTTATGATTACGGTTATGACTATGTGTGTCTAAATGCCCATTTTCCGTGGTTAAGGCCAAGATCATGAATAATTTCATTTGGAGTTAAGTTTGTTAAGTTTCTTATCATTAATTGTTGTTTTTTACTCTTGTTTTAATTGTTTTAAGGATTAGCTACCTTTAGAATACATCAATTGTTGATCTTTTGATTTTGAGAGTGGGAAGAGGGAGATAGAACATGGGAATAAACAAAGTATGGTTTGTATTCTTTTATTAAATAAAGAATTTGGCTTCTTTTCTAGGACAGGGATGTACTTAGATGCCTTACTTGATTCACACGTAGGTTGATAGTTTAAAGAACTTAATTGAACTATTACTTCCCCGCTCAACGATGTAGTGGTAAGGTTCAAATTAGGTAAATGGATAGAGGTCGAGAGACCATAATCATTTGATTAACCATACAAAAAAACAACCAAGATAAGTGATTTAATGAATGAAGTTCAATAACATAGTATGATTGTTCGTAAGCCTTAACCCTGGATCTCTACCCATTGATTGTCCGGAGTCATTACTTTTCCACTTTAGTTGAGTTTCTTTTTAGTTTTTAATTCTAAAACAGTATTTCTTACTTTTTCTTAATTGTTAAACTAGAATTGGGTAGTTGTCAATACAAGTCCCTGAGGTATCAATACTTGGCTTCTTGAAGGCCACTATACTCCTTGGTAGACCACGTATACTTGCGTGTGTGCTTGGGCGCAGTCAAGGTTTTAACGTTGTTGCTTAGGAATTGCAAATAGGCAACTATCTTATTTTAGTTTTTACATAATTAGATTTACATAGTTTAGTTGTTTTAGTTTTACTTAGTTTCTTTTATTTTTTATCACACTTCTTTAGATATCAGCCTTAGTTAGATAGTTTTCGATGGATGATAATTCTTGTCATTATTGTGGAGGACCCTACAACGAGGCTTTTTGTCTAGATTTTGTTCCAATTATTTGGAGGGGATGTTCTTATTTCCAACATGTGTAGCAACCCATAAGTTGGTGTGCGTTTTGTTATAGTATAAATCACTCTGCATATATGTGTGGTTTTAATTTTGATTTAGTCATGTTTGAGAGTGATGTTCAAAAGATAACTAAGGAGGTTAAGGTGATACCACCACTACCATGTCTATAGATGCTAAGCAAAGAAAAATATGAGGAGGATATTATCCAATTTATGGAGCAAACACAAGAATTGCAACTACTCTATTGTTATTTTTGTTTTGAGACTAAAATTGAGAAGATGAATAAGAGTGAGGGTATTGAAGATAGTGCAAATTTTGAAGTGGGATTAGTTAGGCCTCACTCAAAGCCCTTTTCTATATACGTTCATATGATATCTCGTCTGTGGAATCATTTAAAATAGTGGAAGAGTGTCAAGATGAGAAACAACAATCCTATATTCTTAATTTTGCACAAGACAAGCAACATAAAAACATACCTCACTTCAAGACCAAGTGGTTTACCATACATCATCCTTTTCTTGATTCCTTAATCTTTGTACCACAACCCTATGAGCGAGGAAAAAAGATTGATGCAGTTAGGGGTGAAATTTATATCCTCAACGTAGAGGAAAAAATTGATTGGGTCTTGCCGTGACACAAAATCAAGTGCTTCTTAGGAAGCAATCCAAGCAAAGTATGTTTTTATTTTCAATTATATTATTGTTTCACATAGTTTTTTTTTGGTCGAGTCACAGGTTGATAGAAAGTCTGAGTACTGGAAACCTGAGCTAAGGAACGTGGCATCGACTAAGTGTGGGGTCCCAGGAACCCCCTTTACGGGTGAAAATGCTACTTTCTAGGCCTAGAGACCTCAGGGAGTATTTTGGTCTTTTAGTATAAAAGTTCAATTTGGGGACAAAGTAGATTTTTAAGTGTAGGGTGGGTAAATTTCCAATTTTTTGCTCAATTTAATTTTTTTTATTAGGATAGGAATAAGTGAGATATTTGAGTTGGTGCTATTTTTTATTGCATAGTACAAGTGCTTCATTTGGTAAAATCATGTTGATTGAGGGATTTTCTACTTTTGAGACTCTTAGGCTCATGGTTTTGACTCTTGCACTTTATGGCTTAAGTTTGAATTCATGTTATTGCTTGGTTAGGAGTCTACGATGATCCTAAGTGAGTTGTTCATGTGTCAGATATGGTGTGATTTTATTTTATATTCCTTGTTGCATGTGATGTCTAGAATTTTTCCGGTGTGTGAATAAAGAGAAATAAGGAGTATGGTTTTAGGAGATGATAGAGGCATTTCTTTTATAGCCTTGTTATTAGCTTCTCATTTGCCTACATTTGTGCATAATCCTAGTTAAACCCCATTTAGGCTTTAGCTTATTTTCTTTGATAGCCTCATATGTAACCTAACCACTTTTCTTTGATTGACCTTAATTTTATCAAAAGAACTCCTAAGTGTTTTAATTGTAAAAATAATTGTGTAAGGAGTTTGAAATTCAAGTAGTGGGAGAAAGGTGAAATTGATGCCCCAAGTTAATAGTTATTGGTGTTTATAAATGATGTGTGGTGGATGGGTGTGATAAACATTAAGCTAGAAAAATTCCTATGGTTGTGAAAAAGAAAAAAATTGAATCTTGAAGGAATAGACAATACGCCAACCATGTGTTTGTAAAAATGCTTAAAAGAGATTAGGCAACAAAAAAGATATTGGTAGATGGAAAAGGTGCGAATAGTTTGTTGAAAGGTGGTTCTATGTGAAAAATTATGATGTATTAAATCACTTAGGAAAGATAGTCAATATTCTTGGCCAAAATAGTTTTATCCGTCCCTTAGACTATATTACAACCCAAAAAGACCTATTTGATTATAAATATCGCATTTTAATATTAATGAAGTATGACACTAAGGGCAAGCCTATAGATCATTATGTTTAATTTGTGAATTCTTTTTGAGAGTAAGCGTAACTTGATTTGGATACCCATTATGATAATTGCATTATTGTTAGTGTTTATGGTTAAGTCTCTTGCTGTGAGGGCACATGTTTGATGAATGTGGGTGATTTTTATGATGTCTTATATTAAAATATGCATGAGTTTCCCAAGTGTTAAGTAAATTCTTGAGGCTAGGATGTTTTGGGGTAGGGTTCTTGATATTTTAATTGTGTATAACATGCTTAGTGTTGTAAACTTGCATTCCATGTAGTCATTGTAGTACTAGTTTGAGTTTCTTGCATGTAGTAAAAATATGGAGCCTTTTCAGCTCATGATGCTTATAGTTAAGAATTGTTCGAGGACGAACAAGGCTTTAAGTGTGGGTGGTGATGTTGGGTGTATTTATTCATTCTAGCCATGCTATTTTAGAATATTTAGCCTTGTTTTGAAGATGATTCATGTGATTAGTTTCTTTTTAGTTATTAATTCTAAAAACTTTATTGTTTACTTATTCTCAATTATTAAAATAGAATTGGGTGGTTGTCAACATAAGTCCCTATGGGATCGATACTTGGCTTCTTGAAGGCTACTTTACTACCTGGTAGACCACGTACACTTGCTTATTCACTTGGGCGCAGTCAGGAGGCTACAAGATATTTAAGAATCTTTCCCTTTCTCGCGTTCTATTTTGGACTGTAGAATCTAGTCTTCTGAAACTTCTTTATCTCCTGGATTCATCGCATTTTAGATCATGACTCTCTGAAGATCTAATATTTGTAGAAATTCTTCTGGAAACCCTATTCAACCTTACTATAATATGGAGGGGACTCGCCCTGATTACGGAGTGTAGACCCAATCTAGGGTCCCTATTCCTGATTGTATATTCCATATGTAGTTTTCCCGATCCCTACTAGTCCTTCTTAGATGTTATAGGTTGGTGATATGTATGCTCAATCATCTTAGGTGTATACCTAAAATACGAAGTTTCATCAGTCTATTGTTATGTATACTCTATTGGTGGCATCGCAGTCTCATCAGTGTGATCGTGTTTGTTCTATTACTCATTCATCTAAGGTCACTTAGGTTAGCTAGTTTATGAAGTTGAATCCCCCGACCATTGTAGGATCTAATGTTGAGAAGGATTTTCAAGGGTTCATTGAGAAGATGGTGAAGATTTTTAGGGTGTATTAGTTAAAGGATGTAGCTTATTAGTGGTATGAGGATTGGGAAGATATGATAGGTGATAATGATGAGTAGGTTGTCTAGGATGACTTTTTAGGTTCCTTTCTTGATCACTTTTTTTCTCAAGAGTTAAGGGAAGCTAAGGTTGAGGATTTTGTTAACCTGAAAAAGGGTAAGATGAGTGTGAAGGAGTATTCTCTGAAATTTCAGCAGTTGACTCGTTATGCTCCAGAGTTAGTATCTAATATTAGGTCCTAAATGAGAAAGTCTTTTTGGTATATTCCGTAACTTTGTATTTGAGTGTAAGGCGACGATGTTGAACAATGATATGAATACCTCTGGGTTAGTCATTTATATGCAGTAGGTAGAGGATGAAAAAAAGAAATAGGTAGATATGGAATAGAGGTTTAATAAGAAGTTTAGGGAGTTATACAGAGCAGGGTGGGGTTCAGTAGAATAGTGAAAAAGATGGTAGACAGTAAACCAAGATGATCATAAATTCTAGGCTGGTAGTGGTTCTAAGGCACAGAGTACCTAGTCTCAGTCTAATAGAGCTTAGTCAGCCCTACTTTATCCTTCTTGTCATTTTTGTTGACTGTTTTACCGTGCTTATTATGATGAGGGGAGAAATTAGTGGTATTATTATGGTCACCTAGGTCATATACAACAAGATTGTCCTTACCCAAGGTTACCACTGGGGCTATAAAAGTTTTGGTTGCCCTCAATTCAGCTTCTGTTCCAAAACGCATTACTTCTAGTACTGATACTGGCCAGAATTGTCTCTATTCACTTGCTACTCGTCAGGAATCTAACAATCTCCAGATGTGGTTACTGATATGTTATAACTCTTCTCTCATGATATGTATTATTAGCTTGATCCAAAATCTACCCTTTTTATGTGACCACTTATGTGGCTGTGCATTTTAATTTTGGTCCCTAAAGTATTTTTGACCCATTTTTAGTGTCTACTCTGGTGGATGATTCTATAGTTTCTAGAAAATATATATGGGGTTGTGTGGTGTGCATCTTTCATAGAGAGAAATTGGTAGATTTTATAGAGTTAGATATGGTAGATTTCTATGTCAACTTGGGGATGGATTGGCTTCATTTTGTGTTATGCTTCTCTGGATTGTAGGACTCGAAGGGTCAGTTTTCAGTTTCCTAATGAACCAGTATTTGAATGGAAAGGAGTTTCTTAGTACCAAAAGAGAGGTTAATTTCCTATCTTAAAGGTCAAAAGTTGATTTCAAAAGGTTGTCTATATCATCTAGTTTGGGGTGAGGATTTTTATTTTGAAAGTCCTTCTTTACAATCTGTCCCTGCGGTTGATGAATTTCCTGAAGTATTTCTCAATGATCTTTATAGAATTCTTCTCGCTAGGGAAATAGACTTTGGTATTGATCTTTTATCTGATAATCCTCTCATTTCCATTCCTCTTTATCGAATGTTTCCAACTAAACTTAAGGAACTTAAGGAGAAATTGAAAGACCTTCTTGATACACGATTTATTCATTCTAGTTTCTCTCTGTAGGTCCTCTTCTTCTTTTCCTGCAAAAAAAAAATGGGTATCTTCTAATGTGTATAGAATATAGTTAGTTGAATAAGGTGACAGTGAAGAATAAGTACCATTTTCCTAAGATTGATTAACTTTTGATCAGATTCTAGGTGCCAGGGTCTTCTCTAAGATTAATCTTTATTTGGGCTATCATATGTTAAAAATTAGGTAGGCTGATATTTCAAAGACTGTTTTCCGAACCCGGTAGGTAATTATGAGTATTTTGATATGTTATATTGTTTGATTAATGTTTCTCCTGCATTCATAGATCTTATGAATTGGGCTTTCAGTTAGTTTCAGATTTTTTTGTTATTGTCTTCGTTAATGACATCTTTGAGTACTCTAAAAGTGCGGATGATCATGCCAATCACCTCCGAATTATGTTGCAGACTCTTAAGGTTCAAAAGTTGTATGAAAATTTTTGAAGTGTGAATTTTTGTTGAGTGTTGTGACCTTTCTCATGAATGTTATTTCTAGTGAGTGGATCAATATGGATCCACAAAATGTGGAGGTAGTTAATAAATGGGCTAGACCCATTACTCCAAATGACATTAGGAGTTTGTTGGGCTTCTTTAGGTATTATAGGAGATTTATGGAGATTTACTTGTTTATTACTTCTGTATTGATGAAGTTAACTCAGAAAAACCATTACGGTTTTATCGTTAGATGCTTGTGAAGGTAGTGTTTTGAAGTTGAAGAATAAGTTAGCCTATGCACCACTTTTGACCTTACTCGAGGGTACTGATGGTTTTGTTGTGTTTTATGATGCGTCTCACGTGGGACAGGGTTCTATTTTGATGCAGCATAGTAAGGTTGTGGATTATACTTAAAGATAGCTTAAGGTTCATGAGAGGAATAGCTTAAGGTTCATGAGAGGAATTACCCGAATCATAATGTAAATATGATAGTTGTAGTTTTTTCATTGAAAATTTGGTGCCATTATTTGTATGGGTTACATGTGGATATTTATTTAGACCATAAGAGCTTGCTAAATATGCGGTGGTCTGAATTTCGGATTGATTATGTAATAAATCTTCACTACTATCTAGGTAAAGCTAATATTGTTGTTGATGCTGTTAGCAGGTTGTCTATGGTGAGCTTATTCCATGTTAACTAAGACAAAAGAGGATACCTGTAGGATATTCATAAGTTGGCTAACTTGGAAGTTCATCTTTTGGACTCTGAGGATAGATGAGTGATTTTTCAAGAACAGGTCGAATCATCTCTTGGTGCTGAGGTAAAAGAAAAATAAGCTTTGGGTCCTATACTTATGCAGGTAAAGGATGATGTGGGTCAGCAAATAGTTATGGCTTTTGATATTTTGGGAGATGGCATCATTAAGTATGAAGGATGGTTGTAAGTTCCTGATTTTGATGGGATGCAACATAGGATTTTCATTGAGGCTCATAAGACTTGATATAGATTTTATCTTGGTTCGATTAAGGTGTTTCATGACCTGAAATGAATATACTTGTGGAATAATATGAAGATAGATGTGGCAAATTTTATTGCTAAGTGTATGGTTTTCCAGCAATTTAATATTGAACACTTAAGGTGGCATGTCTCAAGAGATAGAGTTGCCCATGTGGAAGTGGGAAATATTTAATATAGATTTCATTATGGGTCTATCATAGTCTCAAAACCACTATGATTCGATCTGGGTCTTCGTAGATAGGATGACTAAGTCTGCTCATTTCTTGCCTGGGAGGACTAACTAATCAGGAGAGGATTTTGAAAAATTGTTCATTCAGGAGATTGTGAAGTTGCATGGTGCGCTAGTGTCCATTATTTTATACTGAGGTACGTAGTTTTCACTCACTTTTGCCTTTTATTTCAGATAGTTTTGGGTACACCAGCGACCCCTTGCACCATTTTCCACCTTAAAATAAATGGGCAAGCAAAGCTTACTATTCATAAATTGGAAGATATGTGTGATTAAATTTAAGGGTATTTGGGTTGACCATTTGCTTTTTATTGAGTTTGTGTATAATAATAGTTATCACTCTATCAGTCAGATAGCCCTTTTTGAGTCTCTTTATGTTAAGAGGTATAGGACTCCTATTAGTTTGTTTGAGGTTGGTGTGACTATATTTTTTGTCCCAACTTGGTTCAATAAGCCATGGAGAGGGTAAAGGTTAATAGAGAAAGATTTAGGACTGCTCAAAGTCGACAAAAGTCTTATGTGTATATGAGGTGAAGAGAATTGGAATTTGAAGTAACTGAAAGGGTATTCTTGAAGGTGTCTCTTATGAAAGGAGTCATGAGGTTTAGGAAGAAGGTGAAGCTCAGTCCCTATTACATTGGTCTAAATTAGGTTTTAAGGAGGATCAGGAATTTTGCTTTTGAGTTAGATTTGCCTTCAAGTTTAGCTTTGATTAATCCTGCCTTCCATGTGTCTATGCTGAAAAAGTGTGTGGGTGATCCTTCCTTGATAGTGCATGTTGAAGATATTGGTGTTACAGATTCCTTATCTTATAAGGAAGTCCCGGTTGAAATATTAGATAGGAAAGTTTATATGCTGAGGACCTAGGATGTAGCTTAGGTAAAGATCCTTCAGAGAATCAAACGTTCGAAGAAGCTACATAGGAAACTAAGGAAGCTATGAAGGCCAAGCATCTGTTCTTATTCCCCTTGTTGAATAAAAGTGCTTAAGGTATGAGTTTTGTTTTCCTCTTGTCACTTTCGAGTTTATCATTTTGTTTTGGTGTATTCTTGCTATTCTCATGCTTATAGTTTTCTAACTCATAATTGGGGGATGAATGATCCTAAGGAGGGATAATGTATGACCCCTTAAAATTTGATCATTTTATATTTGACTCTTCCATGTGCTTAATATCTATTTTTGACTTGAATAATGTTTAGGGATGTTAAAAAGGTGTTTGGGGAAAGTAATGGATATTTCAAAAGGGGTTCGGGGTCACTTTGGGACCCCGAAGCAGTGAGTGTCTGCGATAAGGTTGTATCATGGAGGTTAACCTCTGTTATATCGGCGTGTCATAGAGACTAACTTTTGCGATGTTAGTGTTTCATGCCAATGTTTCAATTTTTCCTAGTTTTTGTTTTTTCCACTTGTGGTATTGGATTTTTGATCATTTTACCCCTTGTACAACCTTAAAACATAAAATAACCTCATTCCCTACAGTTTTAAAAGATCAAATATAATACCCCGCAAAATCCTCTTCAAGTCTGAGCCTTAGAGCGTATTTGGTAAAGCAAAAATCTTAGTCAAAATGTTTCAAGAATATCTTTCCTAGAATGAAATACTTTGAATTGTGTGGAATTTCTATCGATACCATATTTATCCAAATCGGACACTCGGGTGAAGAGTTAGACCCATTTTAGTAAGACAGCGTGTCACCTGGCATTCTGGTGCATCGCGGAGCTAGACAAAATGGAAGTCGTCAAATTCTAGTGGACCTCCGTGATTCCTCTGCATCACGGTGAAGTTCCAGATCGCAACAAGTTGCTAAAATAATCTGCACCGCATCGCATCACATATTAATTTCCCAATTGTCTGAATCCAACGAAAGACTGCAATCCCGGAGTGTTGCGCCAGGGCCAAAAATTGGGATTTTTCAGTTTAAAATCTCCAAGGGCTTTTTGGTCTTTTCAACTTATCCCTACCCTCTATATATACCCAGTTAAGGGCTTTCAGTCCTTATTTTCTCTTTCTTCTCCCAAAAATAAGGGTTTTAAAATTCCAAAATCCTCTCTCCTTCTTCCACAAATTAAGAGAGATCAAGAAATAATCAAGAGAAACTAAGAAGTCTTTTGAAGGCTTTCAAGAAAAGACTTTCCACAAGTTATGTAGAAGTTGATTCTTGGGTCCTTTTCATCCAAGAAGCTCAAGTACCCTTTTCGAAATCTTAAAGAATTTATGTTTATGAATTTTAATGATTCTTGTGAGTTGAAATTGATGTTTTTGCTATGGTTGAATTGTGATTCATGTTTATTTACAAGATTATCAAGCCTTGTCCCTAGTATGTGGTATTTATGACGTAAATAGATTGTGTTCTTGTTGTTGATGTTGAATGCTTTCCAAGATGGAATATTTACATGGTTTGTATGAATCACTATGATTATTTGAGTTGGAAACATGTAAAATTGGTTGATTAGGGTAAGTATGTCGATCGATACACCTATGCATAAGTTGTGAATGTAAGGTGTCCGATGAAATGTGTAAGAGACTAGAAATCAAGTATTGTAGTTAAATAGTGATACTAGATGGATGGATGGATGACATATTGTTATATGCACTCTCTTTTATGGATATGACTTTGAGAACTATGTGTATCATGAAATGACCAAGTGAATAAATTACTCCACAATAGCAAGAAATCCTAAAGTAGGTGTAAAAACGTACATGTCTTGTGGTTGTTGAAAGAACGCAGTGAGTAAGTTCAGACAAGATAGTGGTAAATTTCCCCAAGTAACTACTCTTTGATATATGACAAGCTTCCCATATATGTCAAGTGGTTAGCAAGTAAGTTATGACATGATATTGTAAAGTTTCCCCAAATTACGTGATATCCGAATATACAACAAGATTGATGTAGGTATGACGTATTTGATATAAGTCCTTGTTGAATAAGGCATAATCTAATAGCATGTCTACCCTAGGATAGTACATGATGGTGAACCGATGTTGATTATCATTTAATGTTTGAAGTGTCCTTTTAGTGATTCTGATGATACATGAATTGTTGTAATGATGAATGAATGCTTGAAATGACGAATGAATAATTATGTTTTACTTTTAGGTTATCGTGTCCTGGGGATATTTATACCCGATAATAGAGTGTTGTCTAGATCTCATGTCAGTTTCACGATAATTCCAGTCGAGCCCTGATTCTCAAAACTCTGTGAACTACAGAAACTCTATATCCTCAGACAGATACAAAACTTCAGAACTGTCAAAAATTTCTGTAATCTCGGTATTATCTGTTTTGCTAGTAATCTAGCCTTAGTGTTGTACCTAACTCAGATCTTGTAGTATTCCAGTGTTCAGTTCTGGGCTCGGTAATAACTGAGTAATCTATTCAAATTTTGTATCATCAGTTAGATATCGTGATTCAGTAGTATTCTGTCAGATACGGAACCATGTGGATTCACCTTAACTTAGTTGAATCATTTGAGAAATATGATCAGTGTCAGATTTAGCGCAGTTCATGTTCAGCTGAAAGTTCAGTTCAGAGTCCTTCAGTTGGAAGTAGAAACTAGCACCGAGCGAAGGAAGGGATGGCGATTCCTCTCGTCAGAAAAAGAGAGGCCCAAGTTGTTGGTAAAAATCCCATAACTCCAGAACTGCGTAGCCAGTGCAGGACACAGGAGTCCCCATCAGTCGAGGTTGTCACCGTCAGAGAGGTTGACTATTATATTGCCTCAGGTCGACTTTCTGCGAGGGTCATACCGTCAGAGAGGCTTGACTAGAGAGTGAGTCTTTACCCATGGCACAGTATTGATGCCCTTCCAGCTGGGGTCATAAGTTGGACCCCACCTGTGGTAGGTCGGGGCAAGTCAATTAAGTAACTACTTCCCACAGTTTTGTTTCAGTTTAAATCTTTAGAAATCATGACTGTTAGATACAGTCATCTTCATTATGAGCAATTCAAATAGTTTCATTGATTCAGGGACCATCCCGACAGATAGGCTCAGTCACATATACAGTTGTTTGATATCATATTTAGAGATAAGACACCAAATAGTCTTGATTCACAGTCTCATTCTATTGGGTATCCTTGTTGTCAGATTCTGATATAATCATATTTCTTATCATTAATAATAGTTTCTGAATATCATCCATTAGAAAGGTTGATCTCTAATTCTGTCAGTCGAAAGCAGTAAGCTCAGAATTCACTCCTTGATGTAAGCACATCCAGATCCTCAGTTATCAGTATCAGAAGAGTTAGTGATTTAATATCTCAGTATTGGTAGTGAGCTCAGTCTGCAGTAAAGTGGTATGCGAGTTTCAGTATCTAGAGTTGTGATGATTGTGTTCAGGTTCTGTGCATTCATGTATGTATTCTCATGCGACATCTTTCATTATTATTCAGTTTAGATATTGTGCATGCATGAGCCCTTGCATTAGCCTACCTCGTCTACATACTCGGTACATTCCTGTACTGACATATTTGAGCTATGGTGTTTTATTTGACAGCATAGGTTCAGAGGCACAGGATCCAGATTATCCTTAGTATTTTATTCCTCATTATCAGCAGTAGCAGTGAGTCCTGTTCATTTGAGGATGAATCTCAATTTACTATTATTGTTTCAGATTTTATTTATTTTCAGTTGACAGCATTAGTTGGGGACCTATCCCATTAACTCCACAATTCAGACAGTTTAGAGGCTTTTCAGACGAATGTATTAGTATTCAGTTTTCAGTTTTGAGTATGTATAGATGTGTTGAACCTTATGGCAAGTTTTTACAATTATTTCATATATTATACAGTATACAGGTACAGATATTAAAAAATGGTTAGCTTGTGGTCCTTTGGGTCCATAAGCACCGTGTGACATCTCAGGATGAGATCTCGAGGCGTTATATCAAATCATCCTCTTTCTCTCCTAAATTCAAAACTGAAGAATATTCAAGGGTTTCATAGTAAATTCATCATTCGGGCTCTAACCTTTTAATTGACTTAAATTTCTTATATATTTCAGGTATTTTTATCTTCCCAAAACTTTAATATTACATTGTGGAATTGAATGAATGGATTTTCATATGATTTAAATTGTGCGTTTTAACATTTGATTTTTTGTTGCAAATTGAATTACTTGTCCTATGTTTTAAATTGATTATTCATTCTTTAAATTTATAATTGGGACTACGTTAGTGCATTGTTTAATTATTGGAATGTGGGACATATGTTTCCCCAATTTGTATAAATTTTTGTTTGGATGTGGTATTAACCTCAACTCACGTTAAAAGATTAGTTTAAAATATGGATAATTGTGTGGTTTAATTTGTTTTGAACCAATTGTATTTCATTAAAGGATAAATGGATATGAATATTGTTTTGGATAGCCTTGGTGGCCATGGTTTTGGATTGAAATAGAACTTGGGAGTCCAATTTTGTTGTGTTAGTCGGTTTGGCATGATTAATTTAGCTTACAAGAATATTGGCATGATAATACAAAGTGGTAAATATCTTAACCAATAACTCTTGGGTTAATGGTTGGAATTACGTGCAAAGTAATTTTAATTTGGCCTTAAATGGCGGTGTGTACTCATCGTCAAGGTGTATATCCAATGGGGATAAACACTGGAAACCTTGTTTGTTGGTGTTGGGGGTCTATATGATTGTGTCTTGACACACACTTGATATATAAATTTAGGATGTCTAATGAACATGGTAGCTTTAGTTTTCCCTCAATTTTTCCTCAGTTTGTGAAGCTAACACACGCTAGTACCTTTTCAGCAGAGGGAGCTAAACCTTCATAGTTTCATAAAGCAATTCTACTCCCTAGTCATTACATGGTGCTTAGAACCACAAGTGATCCCAATCTCCATTTATTGGCATGGTACTTTAGTAACTAATTTAAATTATATATACAAGCTAAATTTGCTGAGTAGAAGCATACTATGAGAAAATCTTAATGAATGTGATACTAATCAAGTTTACAACATGCTAAATTGAATAAAGGCTAGAATTACATATCATGACTCTAACTGAATATCTATGAAGCCTCTACTATATTGACTATAAATAGTTGGGATATGCCTCCAACTACCACAAAAATAAGAAAAAAAAATATAATACATGAATTGTATAAACTGAAGTCCCTAAAATAAGAGGACTTATCACCTGTTTACTGAATTTTGAGAACTATCTGACCCTGGTGTATAGCCTACATCTGGTACCTACATCATGAAGGAATGTAGCCACAAATGCATATATGTGGTCAATACTTTTTAATGTACTGAGTATATAGTGACATGCACTAAATCATGGAAATATTTAAACATGCTTTAAAATGGAAGACATGAGTTATTTGTTGAAACATACATTTTAAAAATGACTATACACGAAAACTGTAAGTCATAGTGAGATTTATAAATCATGAGCTAAAAATAATTCGGCAAGCTGTGAGGTAAAAAGACATGAATATTGTATCTAAGCTGGGAAGCAATAAAACATGAATACTGTATGTACATTTAATGTAAAGCTGAACATGCTACAAAACATAGCTGAGGATTATGTATCGATACGGAGCATGGAAACATTAACATGTAAAACTGAGAGTGCAAGACCAAGTAAAACATGTATGATCTGAACAACTGAATAACTGATATCTAAATAATTGAGCATCTGATTACTTGGTCAAGAAAACCTAAATTGATAAATAATGAATACTGATTGAAACTGTAGGAGCTATCATATGGATGACATAAACCATGTGAGCTATCATGGAGTCCAAAATCTGACCCACGTTGATAAGGGTTTTTTTATCCTTTCCATCAGAGTAGAACCTGAACTGGAGTGATGACTAAACTGAGCCCATATTGGTCAAAGAGAAACACTCTCTAGTGATGCCCCTAAACCTAGGTGGCATGTAGATTCTGGAGAAGTAGGATACACTTATCTCATACTTCCCACTCGGTGCTAAATCTTATTCCCAACTGAAATGCACTAAAATATTAATTATATGTTTAGGTCATGGTGTTTTAAAAAAAATCAATGCATACAGAGTCTGAAGTAATCATAAACATGTAAACTGATAGTGCTCAACATGACCATATCAAACTGTGTTTAATAGTAGAATCATGAGTTTACTAGCTCATTACTTGAAAAGTCTGAAATATATGTAAACATGTAGGTATCGGGTGTACATAACCTTCCAACACTTAATGATTACAAAAAGTCAATAACAACACTTAAAAGAGTAACATAAAATAATAATACAAAGACCCAAAACATGTGACAATCTAATAGCCTGATAAACTACATGAATTTAAACATGAGAATGAGCTAACCTTGGGAAAATATCATGTTTATATTTTTTAAAAAATAAATTTGAGAATTTGACATGATGTCAACTGAACTTGACCTAGGGTTTTTGAACTTCAAGCATGTAGAACATGATTCACATGGAATAAAACTGTTAGCATGGCTTAAAAGTAAAACTAATAAGAAAACATAGATAAATTTCATAATTTACATGGAAGTTGATCATAATTTGAGTAAAATTCATTCTTGAATCAAAAAGAGGTTTTTTTATGCTCAATGTGTGAAAGGGACCTATTATGAATGCCCCACATACCTTAATTACTTGAATCCTTAAAGAAAAGCTTGAACTTGCAGCTTTGATACTTGAATTCTTTGAGAGAAAGTTTGAATTTCTTGCTCTTGGAAAGAGGGAAAGGGTTTACATGAGTTTATCACATAAAAGTAGTCAATAATGTGTTTTAAGACCACTTGATTCATTTAAGAATGATTAGAAATGGTTTAGGGGGTGTGAAAAGACCCTAAATTATTCTTTAGATGCTTGGCTTTTGCTTGGGAAGGATTAGTCAAAGCCAACCTCAGGGTTGGTGGTGCATAGCCAAAGACAACCTTAAGGTTAACAGCTTACAACCCAAAGCCAACCCATTTCAGTGGAGTTTGACGATCCCTCCGCAGTGTTAAGCCTTTGAGGAGGGTCCATCTTGTGACGCACACCTATTTCAAGCATCTAAAATCACCCTCAACATAACCCTAAACAACTAAATATGGTTTACCATCAATATAGGGGTCCCAAGGGTTATTTTAAGGCATTACTAGAGCGTTAAAAGCATGGGGTGTTACATTATCTCGCTATTGGAATAATTCATCTTCGAATAATGGGTAGGAACTAATGAAACTTTAGAAGTATGAAATAATGTAGACATGACATTTCTACTGCTAATGTATATAGCTAAGCTGAAACCTTAAAACGTCCATCATGAAACTTATTTCTGAGCTGACTTGACTCGATTTACTGTAACAAGCTGAATCATGCTAAGAGTTTAGAACTCACTTGAAATGTTTATGATCAATAATACATATAGATCTGTGAAGTAATAACTAATGTAATAAAATTCCAGGAGTAACTATGAATTGAATAAAGTATGTAACCTCTCATTAGGAATTGTCCCTCAACAAAACATGTATAGGAATCAAAAGAAAAGGGCTTCATGGCATAGCCAAGTACATTCTATAATCACAAACCATGAGTTATTGAAACTAGGGTTGTACAAGGGGTATTACAGTGTATGAGCTGGAATACTTGGAAAAATAAGATCATTCACTGAACACTTAAGAACTAAATTATGACTAAATATCTAAATCATTGACATGATGCATGGACTGGATTGAAATCACAATTCGCATTGACATGAATAAATTACCGCATGGTATAGCCATACTCATGAAACTTTGAGTAGTAAGAGTAGATGGAAAGATGGAAAATCATAGGAGCTTATCTATTTGATTGCTAAGTTGAATTGCTAGCTATACAGACTAACTCAATCTAAAATTCATATTCAGATTGAGTATCTCTTCAATGCTTGCAAGTAGTTCTAATAACATAAAAGAGCATAAAATTTTAGGCATGATCTGAATAAGATATCTGAATAAGAAATCACAACATTGATACAAATATTTAACATGGAATATAGGTAAATAAAACTAGGATAGGATAGGATTCGTATGCCTTAGGCAATGCAACTATTAACCTTCAAGTTTAGCCACACTTCTAAAATACTCCCTTAACTACCACCTTTCCCTATAAGTCACATGCTCATTTGACTTATAATTTTGACATAGATACATATAACTACTCTATCCAAAGTCTGAGTTGAACTACATACTCTTTCTATGTTCAAGCCTAACTTGAAATTACAAAGTGCAACACATAGCACCGTAATACTAGTCTAAACCATGAATTTGACGTCCTATGTATTTTTTGAGCTCTTATCTCTTGATTAATGCTCTTTGCAACTTTAACAACTAACTTCAACCTCTAACTATAAAGTCGCTAGCGCACAGTGCATTCATCCACGTATACACCAACATAACCTTCAAGCCTATCGTTCTAACCACACATGAACTTCTAGTCAACAAACCCTCCAAGGAAATTTTCTCATATTCTAAAATATTTCTGACAGTGACAACTTCCAAGAATTATCCCATGCAGACACCCATAGAATTCTCAACTAAGTATGATGTATACTAAAAGTTTTTCCTTACTCTTTATTCACAATTATAGCCTTTGATAACACAAGCATCCAATAATCTTTTCCTTAATAAGGAACATTTACTCTCTCCTATCAAAAATCATTATTCATTTATCTTTATCACCCAGTATATTTAAGTATGGAGAGGTTAATGAAAGGTTAGAACATGAGACCTAAAGCATTAAAAGATATTATACGTAACTTTAACACTTAACTGAGGCCTGAGGAATAGATTATCAAAAGCCTGAATTTAGTAAAGAGATCAAAACTGAGGATATGGGATATGAGAATATTTTAAAGCATAAGTACATAAGTCATGAGCTCCATGACCTAAGTTTGAATTTCATAAATTCATGGAATATGTTTTGTATTGCTGAGTGGACTAGAACTCCTTATTCTAGGAACTGGAAGCATACATGATTCTATGGAAAGTGCATAAATATGAGCTATGATCATAAAGCTGGCATGTAAGGTTTAAGTAGATGTTGTGCATCTTCCTCCCTTACTAATGTTTTACAACATACCGGGCTCATAACTAGAATCGGAGATCCTGACTTATTTCCTTGTTCTATCATCTCCCCGTTAGCTTTAAGCCAACATTTTAAGTTTGTAGACCTCCTTTATTGAAATATAAACTGAACTGCAACCACCTTACTCTAAAGTATGAGATATAATAATACACAAAAATAATAAACCCATGCTGAAATACTACACTTGAAAGTGTAAAGCCCATTGCTAGTGCTTTCTTTTGAGATACAACTCTTAACTTTCTATAGAACTACTAGTTATCATATAATTACTTGAACACTTATTAACTTAGAATCTTCATTAGTATCACCATACCCTCAGTTCAAACCTTGTAGAACTGCTACTCTTCTTTCTATTAGTTGTATCATCCAAGTTCCAAACTTTTATTCTAACACTTAACATAGATATTCCCAAACCTTTAACAAACTATTTTAAGTTCATTGCTTAACATTCCCTTGATATATACTATCCTTATCTTTCTTTTGCTTCAGCAATCATCATCATATTTTTACACCCTTCTCAACAAAAAATTGCCCCACTAAACACATAATCTTTCTCTTTTCCTTTATAGCCTACTAACATCATATCTTTAAAATTATATTTTCCCTAACCCATGAGAATTACCATTACACCAACATACCCAATATCATCAACCTATAACTCACAACTTAGCTGGTAAAAACATTATTTACTATATAATCTTATTCACACTTAATAAGTTAAGGGTACTATATAAGCACACATTGTTAAAACATAGAAATAATGCAATCCTATATCACCTAGGTTACAACTCTAGATCATACACACATCATCATACTTAATTTAAAAATCAATATACTTAAATTCTTGCATAAACTATTTCAAGCCTATTGATTCACCTTCATACCACTAGCCCTATGGTTAAATAATTTACTAAATACAGATAACACTATCTCGACTTTACAACCATAAAACTTTAAGATTCATGCTTCTAACTCTAGATCATATGCTATCATAGGATTCTGCAAAGGGATATGAGGGAACATCTGACGTTGACCTAATGCATGATTTATTATGATTATGAATGAAATCTTTCAAACTTAAGAACATATAGGCACTGATAGGATTATTTTTTAGTCAACATTCAATCCCATAACTATCTATGGGGATAGTCTAAGAAAGATCTATCTGTAGGAATTTAAGATTGACTATTTTTGTTATCTAAAAAATAAGGTAGAGTTTGCATGAATGGAGCACGACGAGAATCTATATGAGTTTCTTAGAGAACATCTCTACAACAAAACCTGAGATATAAAAGAAGGGAAATATTTCTTATATACCCCAAAGACTCTCAAAGAAAAGTACAAACATCTTTGTACCTTTCTGCAAGACTTTACTATACACGAATTCAAGACACCCTAGGACACTTGAATATTGTGCTTTGATGCCAAGTTCGACATGACTTGAGGCTACTCTCTAATCAAAACATGATACTTAGAACTACAAGTTATCCCAAGCTAACCCATATACTAGCATAATGCTTTATCTACTAATGTAAAATGTATATACAAGATAAATTTGTTGATCGAAAGTAGAATCATAAGACAATCTAAATGAATGTGAAATTGATAAAGTTTACAGCATGGTAAAATTAAAGAAAGTCTAGAATTACCTATCATGACTCTGATTGACTATCTATGAAGCCTATACTATATTTATTTTAGTTAGTTGGTACATGCATCCAACTTCCATAAATCAATAAGAATAAAAATATACAATGCATGAATTGTATGAATTGGAGTCCCCGAAATAAGAGAACTTATCAATTGCTAGCTGAATGTTGAGAACTATCTGACCCTAGTGTATAGACTACATCTGGTACCTATATCATGAAGGAATATAGCCATAAAAACATATATGTGGTAAGTACTTTGGAATGTACTGAGTATAAAGGTACATGCACTAAATCATGGAAATATTTAAACATCTTTTAAAATTGAGGACATATGTTATTATCTGAAACATACATTTAAAACATGGATATACATAAAAATTGTAAGTCATAGTGAGATTTATAAATCATGAGCTACAAATGATTCTATAAGCTAGGAAGTAGTAAAACATGAATATTGTATGTAAATCTCATGTAAAACTTAACATGCTGCAAAATATAACTGATGATCATGCATGCATATTGATCATAGAAGCATGAATATGTAAAACTGAGAATGGAAGACCAAGTAAAGTATGTACTAAAATGATATGAATAATTGAATCGTTGATTTTAGAATAACTTAATAATTGAGAATTTGATTACTTGGTAACGCAAACATGAATTGATATAGACTTAATATTGACTGAAACTATTGGTGCTATCATGTGACCAACATAATCCATGTGTGATATCATGGAGTCCAACATCTGATCTAAGTTGGAAAGGTTTATTCTATCCTTGTCATTTGTGTAGAACCTGAATAGAGTGATCACTAAACTGAGCCTAATTGGGCAAGGGGAAACACTCTCTGGAGAGGAACCTAAACCTGTAGTGGCATATAATTTCTGGGAAAGTAGGATGTACTAAACCCACACTTCCCACCCAGTGTTAAATCCTACTTCCAACTGAAACATACTAAAATTCTAATTGGTGTATTAACTGAAGCTGATAAGCTCAAGTCATGCTATTTTAAAAAATAGAAGTGTATACAGAGCCTGAATTAATCATAAAAATAAAAATTGATAGTGCTCAATATGACCATATCAAACTGAGTTTAACACTGAAATCATGAGTTGACTAACTCATTACTTGAAAAGTCTGAAATGTATAAAAACAATATATACATCGGGTGTTCATAATCCGCTAGCACTGAATGATTATAAAAAGTTGATAACAACACTTAAAACAGTGACATAAATTCATAATTCCAAGATGAAAACATGAGACAATTCAATAGCCTTTTAAATTACATAAATATAATCTTGGAAATGAGTTAAAATTGGGAAAATGTCATGTTTATATAATTTAAAAATTAAAATTTAGCATTTTACATGATGTCAATAGAACATAACCTAAGGTTTTTGAACTTCAAGAATGTAGAAGCATAATTAACATGGGATCAAACTATTAGCATGTCTTTAATATGAAACTAATGAGAAAACATGGATAGATTTCATAATTTTTAAAGTTGATCATAATTAGAGTTTCATTTATATTTGAATTAAAAATGTTTTTTGGGCTTAATGGGTGGAAGGGACCCATTGAGGAATACCCCACATACCTCAATTACTGGAATACTTGAAGAAAAGCTTAAACTTGGAGCTTGGATAAATGAATTCTTAGAGAGAAATTTTGAATTTCTTGTTCTTGGAAATAGGGGAAGGGTTTATGTGAGTTGATCTCATGTAAAGTGGGAAATAACATATTTTAAGACCCCTTAATTCATTTAAGAATTATTTAAAATGGTTTAGGGGTGTGAAAAGACCTCAACGCCTTTAAATTAAATTAAATGGAGCAACTTTTAATGCTTGGATTTTGCTTGGTGGGGCATAACCTAAGCCAACCTCAGGGTTGCCGGCAGACAGCCAAAGCTAACCTCAGGGTTAGTGGTTCACGACCCAAAGCAAACTCATTCTAGTGGCGTTTGTTGATTCTTTTATAGGATTGAGCCTTTATAGAGGGTTTATTTGGTGATGTATACCTATTTCCAATGTCCAAAAACACCCTCAACACAACCCGCAACAACTAAATAATATTTTCCATAGATATGGGGATCCTAAAGATCATTTTTGAGGCATTACTAAAGTGTCAAATGTATGCGGTGATACATATAACCTATGGGTTCCTTTAGGACAAAACGAGTTTCACAGTCCTGCTTAATGGTATTGAAAATCTCATGTTCATGACCCTTACCCTATCCCCGCATCCTATATATGTGTGTATGAATGTATTTATGTGATTTGGACTAATTTTTGATATGGCATCATGTGATCTCTTTCCCTGAGTTACATATCAGCGCTTATTCCACTGCCCATCCTAGGATGCTACATTTTTTCATGATGTAGGGTTCAATTACTTTTCTATTGCTCCTATGTTGAATTAGGTGGTTGATCATGTCCATTGAGTTGTTGTGAAGTGGTGAGCCTCCATCCTTTAAAAAGCTTTGTCATTTTATTATTCTTTCATTATTTCATTGTCCTTTTAGATTCTTTTGGTGAAAATCGGGGGCATGTCCTAACTTAGTTGATTCTTCAATATTAGAGGCTTTGGTGGATAAGTGTTGGTTGATTATTATTTTGACTCTTATCATTCTTTTGAGTTATCAACTGATATTGTCACTACTATTTAGATGGCTTCCACTTATTATTATTATTGTGCTCTTCAGGTAAGGTTAAGGTAGTGCTCTTCAATCCATCATAGTCTTGAGATACCCATTATGACTTAATGCTGGTTTGGGTCATGACAAGTAACTTTATGTAAAACATGGATCATAAGAGAAGTATTGAGAGCATATGTCACAATGTTTATGAAAGTAGTTACAAAAAGACTCATAGTCAAGGTGGTTTCACTAGTTCATCATTGTAATGACCCTACAGGTCATTTTATACACTTCCATGTATTTTTTACCATGTAGAGCTTCACTATAGCTGCCCTACATCATTTATGACTTTTTGAAGTTGACTATTCAATTATCGAGCAGTTCCTTCCCTTTTGAGGGCTAATTTTTTGTTTTGAAGTCTACACTGCTAAGAATTACCTACTAGGTGAAAACTTTAGTCAAACAACCTCATATTCTAATATAACATATCCAAGAGCTAAAGAATATTGGTTTTAGTCTAGGAAGACCTCTATTTTGGGTCAGAAGGATTCTCAACTCATTTTGAGCCATTGGCTAGAAATTTTAAAAAAAGGCACTTAGGTATGAGACCCACTTTTTATCAAAATAAGCTAAAGTAAATTTTGACCGAGCCACTAATTTTGGGGCATCAAATTTTATAGGGTAGCATAGTTCATTTGAATTTATGAAATTCTGGATGAATTTCAGCGGGACAATGGAGACTTGAGCTTTTCTTACTCCTAGTTGGTGCCCTATTCAACTGGTTCATCCACCTAAGTTCTATTTGGATCACTTAAGTAGAGGTCATATTTGCAACCAAATGGTAACTTAAGCAACCTAGATTCCAAGGTTGCTTACATGACATGTGCAGATAGAACAAGTATCACAAAAGTTGCACTTGACTGTAAATGCGATGAGCGCTTAGGTGGCCTAGTTTCTACTTAAGCAACACATGGGTGCCATTAAATACCCCAAATTTCTCCCATTTTTCACACAAGTTCAAGAGTGTAAAACCTTAGGAAGTACGGTAACTTGGATAAATATTATTAGGTGATGTCAGGGTGATTATGAGCTTAACTTACTCATTTTATCTCCAAGTTATTGTTAAGTTTACATTAATTTCATTGTGAATTTCTTAATTATTTGTCAAAATATCTAGATTATTGGTGGGTTGACTTTAGCACTATTGGAGCTCAAAATTTACCTATTTTTTAGGGTAAACATTCCTTCAGCATGGAGGGATGCACTGACCGTTTTGTATGTGTGATTCCATAAGTGGACCGCACATAGGATTTTTATCGAATTTTGTACCCGAAACATAAAAATGCAATATGGATACCATTGTTCTTGCATTTTTATAGTACTTATATTATGATTTAACTTTGTCAGCCAATGATGCCTACGGAGTACTCATGGCTTTGGTACTTATACTATACTTATGTACTTTTTTGGCGCATATTCAAGTATTAGTGGCTATCGTTGATTATATGATCATGCTAATTAGAGTACCTAGACAGAGTGAGCTCTTGGATCCAGGGTTGCCCTTTTGTTGTTTTTCTACTTTTTAAAGTCTTTCATTATTTTTTATTTGTGTCTATTTTACTATTATAGTACTCATATTATTTTTAGTGGCTCTTGTACCAACACTATTAGGTTATGTGATGTTATGGTTATCTTATCTATTGTTAATATTGTCATTACTTGATTTATTATTCTAGGTGTTTACTTGCAAACTTCTAGCATTTCTATTATTTTCCACCTAATTAGCCCATTGTATATGGCTTTGACCTATGGCTTTGATTAGCTACTAGTAGGCAAAATTAGGTGCCATCGTGACTCATAAATCAAGTCGTGACAAATTGGTAGAAGAGCACTTAGGTTCTCCGGTATTGTTAGTACAAGAGCAAGTGTCTAGAACAGTCCTACGGATTAGAATAATGGTGTTAGTTTCTTATTGTTGAGATTATATAGGAATTCTTAGGAGATGTTTACTTATTTTAATAATTTTTTAAAAGAGTTTAATTTGGTTTCTAAAGATTACTTTGGTTTCACTCCTACACAGATGGCTAGGACGCACACTACTGCTAAATAAGACAAACATCCATATCCATGAATAAGGATCCTATTGCAGTTTAGGAATGAGCTAGAGGTTAATAAAAATTTATGGATGAAACCCTAGTGAAAGACTAGGATAGGGGGCCCTTACCATACTCTACTTTTTCTCTCGCACCAAAGATTTTTCTGCTATAGCCAGTGGTGGGCCAGAGACCAGCCAAGGCTCCACTAAGGTTATTTATTTTTCCCTACTTAGGGATGAATTGATTTAGCTCTTATAATTAGTTGGTAATTCACTATCTGATGGTGCAAAATGTGGTTATTAGGGTGGTATTGAGGCAGGGGCACAACCTATAGTTGTGGTTCCCAAAGTTAAGGACTCTCCTATACTGGTGGTTACTTAGCCATTGGCCTAGTCTTTTATACCTATTGAGTTGCAAAAAATGTTGGGTTAATTCTTGAGGTTAGCTCTGCCTAGGTTTTCTGGTGCATCAGTCAAGGGTGCCTATGAGTTGTTTGTTGTTTGTGAGGATAGGCTCCATAATTTAGGCCTAACTAAGACTCACAGTATGTATTGCACTAACTTTTTGCTTATGGTCAGCCTTATCAGCATTATGGTCAGTCTAGCAAGCCCATTCATATGGAACTTTAGATCACCTATAGAGGCCAGTCTAGTTATAATGACCATCTTGCCAAAGTAGTGGAAAGCTTTCGAGGGGTTCATGTTTTAGGCATTCTAGTTGTGGTGGTTATTTCGAGTCAACCAAATCTTGTTATTTTGTATAGTTCTTGGGGGATGTTATGGTTATGGTGATTTTGGATATTTCTTAAGTGAGTTCCCAATCATGGAGCATTAGTTCCTGCAGCACAAATTGTTCCATCAATTAGGGCAATTTCATCCCCACCTAAAGGTGGTAAGAATGGTTGTTGGGGTGTCCTCCGGGTTGTTTGTGGTGGTTCTCAAGTAGGTAGAATAGGAAAGCGGTTAAAAGCGTAGGCATGGTTATTTGTATATTGTACAATCTAGGCTCGAGTGGTGTCTTTGAATTCAATTATTGTAGGTATGATATTGATGTGTCGACAATAGGCTTTTGCTTTATTTAATCTAGAATCTATGTATTCATATGTATTTACATATTATGCCCCACGGATAGGTTTATCTTAGGATTCGTATCTGTGTCATTATATGTATCTACTTCCATGGGTGATTCTTTAGTAGTGGATCGGGTTTTTAGATCATGTGTTATGACTGTTAAAGATTGATACTTAGGTTGATCTTATTTTATTAGACATGATGGATTTTGATGTGATTCTACCCATGGATTGATTATCAACCTATCATATTATTTTGGATTATATTGCTAGACCATTACCTTAGCCATGCTCGGTGTTCCCCTGATTGTGTGACAAGGATCTATTAGTTGCTATCCAACACAAACTTTTTCTTATTTTTGTGCTAGTAGACTTAATTTTAGAGGCTGCGAGTCTTATCTTATTTATATTCGTAATGATAGAGTGGAGAGTCCCTTACTTGACTCTGTTCCTACAGTCCATAACTTTTCTGGTGTTTTCATATAGATGTACCTTGTCTTCCCATTGAGTGCGGTATTGAGTTTATTAGTGATCTTAAGCCAGGCACTCGACCTATTTCTATGGAACCTTATCGTATGACTCTTACCAAGCTTAAGGTGTTTAATATTTAATTTCTATATCTTCTAGGCAAGGGTTTTATTAGACCAAGTGTCTTTTCTTGGGATGCTTATATCTTGTTTGTGAAGAATAAGGATAGTTACTTATGTATGTATATTGACTACAAGTACCATAATAAGGTGACGGTATCCTATGCCTCACATGGATGATTTATTTGACCAACTTCAGGGAGTAGCGGTGTTCTCAAAGATTGACTTGAGGTCTGGTTACCATCAGTTGAGGATTCAAGATGATGACATGCAAAGGCAGCCTTCAAGACTAGTTATGGTCATTACATATTCCTGATGATGTCTTTTGGGTTGATCAATGTTGTTGTAATATTTATGGATTTGATGAATGACATATTCAGGACCTCTTAGGACTCCTTTTTGATTCTGTACATTGATGACATTGTGGTGCATTCAAGTAGTAGGGAGGAGCATATACAACATTTGAGGATTGTGCTACAGACATTGAGAGATCATAGGCTTTTTGCCAAATTCTTTAAGTGTGAGTTCTGGCTCTAGTCGATGACATTTCTAGACATGTGGTGTCTAAAGGTGGAATTATGTTAGACCCTAAAAATATTTAGGCTATTCGTGAATAGGAAACACCTATATCTCTATTTGAGGTTCATAGCTTCATTGGTTCGGCTTGTTACTATAGGCGGTTTATGAGGTTTTTGCTACTTTTGAAGCGCAAATGACCAGATTGACCTGGAATGAGGTTCTTTCGATTGGTACGAGCAGTTTCAGTCAAGATTTTGTAAGCTCAAGGGATTTCTCACTTCATCTTCTATATAGGCTCTTCCAGTTGATGGTAAAGGATGTACTGTATTTTATGATAAATTTGATATTGGTTTGGGTTGTGTGTTAATGTGTAACTATCCACTCATGATTTTTAGTTGGTAGCAAAAGTTTTTGCACTCAAGATTTGGAGTCATTATTATTATGGCATGAATTGTGAGATCTTGTAATGCCCCGAGTCTATACCCAAGATGCTACATTATGCTTACAGTCCTGGAGGACCACAAACTAACCCATGACTGATATGTGATGTGGGCACTGTATAATAATACTGAAAAAATGCGGAAAATAGGCTGAAATCCGATAAGGTTCAAAATAACTAAATAATGATAAAGAATATCAACTGATAATAGTAATCTATAAAACTGAGTATTGTCTGAAAATCTATTCTAAAAAGCCTCTAAATTGAACTATCTGAATATTGAGTTGATGGGATAATTCCCCACCTAACTCCATCTACTAAATATTGTATCTACTATGAAACTGAAATAATAAAATATCCTTCATAGATGAGGAGTCACGACTAACTCTGACACTAGTGGATGAATCTGAATCGGTCTATCCGCGGTCGAGAACCTGAGCATTAAAACTTATGATATGAGACATCATAGTGTAAATAAAGAGTATGCATCAGTACTTGGAATGTACTGGTATACTAGATGAGGTAAGTCTGAATGCAAGGGTTTATATGCATGAATAATAACTGGCTAAATAATATAGAGTAACTGATCATGAGAGTACATGGATAACTGAGACTATAGTAGAAACTGAATATGCACTAATATGTATATAAATAAATATTGTGACTAAGCTTTTCTAAAGCTAAGTCCTAAATTCTGATACTAATTAACTGATATCTGAAGTTACTGATAACTATGTTACTGATACTAGTTTATTGTATCTGACTGTCCTAATTTTGTATAAATTAACTAAGTTCTATTCTAAAGGCTGAAACTGAGACTGTGGGAGGTAATAATCTAGCGAAATGCCCCAAATAAAATAACTGTGTTGGGGTCCAACCTCTGACCCCAGTTGGAAGGGTGTCAATACTGTGTCATGGGTAAAGACACTGAAGAGTTACCCTCATCTGTTAAGTACTCTAAAGAGAATGGTGGAACCCTCAACTGGCAGGTTTGATGTATCAACCTATGTTGGCTACGTAGATCTGGAACGCAAGGATTGCTTCTGAGGATCACACCCTCTACTGGCAGGTGAGCCGCTATCCTTGGGTTTACTTGGTGATGAATCCTACTCCCAACTGAAAGACTCTGAAATGAGTATACTGAACTTGACTGAACTAATACTGAGTTTACTGAGTTTTCCTGTGTTTTGTAACTGACTGAGTTCTACTAAGTTTTGTAACTGACTAAGAGTGCTATTGACCCTGACATGACTGATACTATTATATAACTGACACTGGATCTAGGTAAACAACTTAATTTTTAGATATTAAATACCTATAGGACTGAATAGCATGAATAGTAAAGCATAACATGATCTTACAAAGTATAACAATGTTCACTTGTTGACAATTTATCTATAAAGACATTTTATCAAACACTTGTAGGTCATAAGCTTGCACATATCTTAACATGTCATAATTTCATTAATTTATGCACATGGACATTCTATCAAACACTTAGGGATCACAACTAAATGCATATAATCGTGGTTAACATATAAACATAGAAATTATAATATCCAACCTTGCAAATTCATGGATTATAACATGGGGATTTCACAATACAATATACATGCTATTCAAACTTCACCGAATCTACAATTAATCATGAATTGAAACTCACTTACTATGGAGAGCATGAATATAATCCAATTTCAAGCATGTACATAAAGAATCATAGATCTTGAAGTTTTAAAAATAGATTCTTGGACTCTATGGGTGAAAGGACCTATAGATGAACACCTAACATACCTTGGAATTTTAATTCTTGAAGGTTCTTGGAGAAATTCTTGAGCTTGACCTTGATTCTTAAAGCTAGGGTTTTGTATTTTTGAGAGGGAATGCCTTTTGATATGGGGAAAAGTTGAATAATGAATGACTTAAAATGTTTTTGGGGCTTTAATCTCACACCTGCGCAGAGTAAAATCATGGGAAAAGACCCATTTAACCCTGGAAAACATTTAAATTTTCGTCAAAACTTCCCAAATTGGACCCTTGGCATGACAGGCCATTATTACGTCGGGCCACTGGAAATTGACAACTGGGAAACCTCATGGGGAAATGTTGGCTCTGATGAATCCCTTATCTAGGAGATCCGTCAACTGTTTTTTTAAATCTCTGAGTTCTGTTGGTTCCATTATAAATGGCGGAATAGATATGGGCTGAGTATCTAGTAGAAGGTCTATTCTGAAGTTAACTTCCCTTTGGAAAGTAATTCTGGGAAGATCTTCAAGAAACACATCTGAGAATTCATCTACTACTTGAACTGATTCAACACTGGGAGTTTCTGGGTTAGAGACTCTGACAAGATGGTAGACACATCCCTTGGATATCATTTTTCTCGCTCTTAGGTATGAAATTAACTAACTATTAAGCTCTGTGGTACTACCCCTCCATTTAAGGACTGGTTCATTTAGAAATTGAAAATGATCTATTTTATTTCTACAATCAACTGAGGCATAATATGAATGGAGAAAATTTATATTGAGAATGACATCAAAGTCCACCATCTCTAGCTCTACAAGGTCTGCTAGAGTAACTTTCTGCGATATCAAAACTAGACAATTCATGTATACCCATCGAGCTATAATATATTTACCCAATGGGGTAGAAACTGAGAAAGGCTCTGCTAGGATTTCTGGAAAAACTCTGGATTTAACGTCTATTTAAAAAGTTACAAAAGATAAATATGATCCTAGATATAGTAAGGTATAAACATATAAATAGAAGATTTGTAACGTACTAGTGTCCACATCAGAGGAATTTTCTTGATCTTACCTGGACTAAAGTGCATAGATCCTATTTCGGCGTTGCCCACTAGTAGGACTGGAAGTGGCACCCTGCTGATTTGGGTAACCTGACTGAGCAGAAGAACAATTATACTAAACCTCAGAACCTAAACCCTGAAAACCTAATTGAGGAAAATCTCTGACTCTGTAGCCTGGATTGCCACACCTAAAATAAATATCACTGCCAGCTCTGCAGATACCCTGGTGGTTTCTGCCATATATCTAACAAAGAGGGTTTGTTCGAGCAGTGCTAATACTACCTAGAGATTTAAAGCCTAGCACCCTATTTTTGTTACCATTTTTGAACTTAAGTACTGGAGCATTGGCTGAGGATGGAGCTGGAACTAAAGATTTTGGGAAAAACTAGGAACAATTATCACCCTCTAACTTAGGTTTAGTAAAATTAAAGCTATACATTCTAGCTCTCTTATTTTTTTTTCTCTCTCTCTCTCTCTATTCTTAGACTCTTTTATATACTGTTCATGGTCCATGATCTTGGATATGTCCATCTCCTCATTTAACATCACTGTTAAGCACTCCTTAACCACACTATCTGACACCCCATATATGAACTTACTCATTCTGGACCTACTGTCGGCTACTACATGGGAATCATACCTGGATAACTGAGTAAATATTAGGGAATACTCTTTCACACTCATCCTTCTCTTCCTAAGATTTATGAACTCTAACACCTTGGTTTCTCTCATCTCTAAGGGAAAGAATCTCTCTAGGAAAGTAGAAGCAAACACGTCCCACTCTATTCGCTCTACATCTGTTCCCTTGTCTACCTTTTACTACTTAAAAGACTTATGAGCTATATCTTATAGCTGATAGAAAGCTAACTCAGAACTCTCACTAGAAGTCACTCCCATAATATCTATGACTTTCTAATCCTGATCGAGGAACTCTTGTGGATCCTCTTCTAGTTTAGATATTGAGAATAGGGCAGAATTCATTCGAGTGAAGTCCAAAATTCTGGTTGTAGTAGTATTGGTCACTTAGTTGGCCTGAATAGTAGCTGGCCATTCATTCAGTACTGCTACAAAATTAGCTATAGTAGTGAATGCAGCTTTGAATTCTACATGGGAGACATGTTCATCCAAGGGATTGCTTGAACGGGCTGAGGTGCTCACTGATTTCCAGTTCTCCTTTCATTCGACTTTTTGGGAGGCATGTTCTGTAGATAAAAGGAAGAGATACATTACACTAAGAGTATTACTTGAGCTCATGCTCACTCGCAGGATATGAATACTGGAAAAAGAGAAACTTTTTCTAAAACATCTCATAGCTTCCTGTCTATAAATGTGGTGTGCTTTACACCCATGCACAAGACTCTACTTGATGTGGGTTTCAGAATCCCTATGATTCTGTTGAACCTTAGCATTTGATACTATGTTTGTAATGCCCCAAGTATGTACCCTGGATGCTTCACGGTGCTTACGATCCTGGAGGACCACAATCTAACACATGACTGATATCTGGTATAAGCAATAAATCATAATAATTAAACAAATACAGAAAAAATAGGCTAAATTTCTGTAAGGTTCAAAATTTATAAATACTGATAAAGAATATAAACTGATAACAGTAATCTGTAAAACTAAATACCGTCTAAAAGTCTAGTCTAAAAATCCTTTAAATTGAACTATCTAAATGTGGATTTTATGGGAAAATCCCACAACTAACTCAATCTACTAAAATACTGTATCTTTTGAGAAACTTAAATAATAAATATCCTCGATAGATAAGGACTCACTACGTACTCTGACACTACAGGCTGAATTTGAATTTGTTTATGGATGGTCAGGAACTTGAGCGTCTGAACCTATGATATGAGACATTATAGCACAAAAAAAGAGTATGCATCAGTACTTGGAATGTACTAGTATTCTAGATGAGGTAAGGCTGAATGCAAGGGTTCATATACAAGAACAATGACTGGTTGTATAATATAGAGTAACTGAACATGATAGTACATGTATAAGTGATACTGTTGTAAGAATTGAGTATGAATTAATGTGAATATAAATAAATATTATGAGTAAGCTTGTCTGAAGCTAAGTCCTGAATTCTGATACTGAGTAACTGATATCTGAAGTTACTAATAACTGAGTTACTGATACTAATTGACTATATTTGACAGTCCTCATTTTGTAAAACTAAACTGGGTTCTATTCTAAAGACTAAAACTTAGTCTGTGGGAGGTAATCATCTAAGTAACATGCCCCAAATATGATTACTGAGTCGGGGTCCAACGTTTGACCCTAGTTTGAAGGATGTAAATAGCGTGCTATGGGTAAATACACTGAAAAGTTACCCTAATCTTGTAGGTACTCTAATGAGAATAGTAGAACCCTTAACTGGTAGGTTAAAACACCTAATCAACCCTCAACTGGCAGGTTTGATATCTCAACGTACGTTAGCTATATAGTTTTGGAATACAAAGATTTCTTCTAAGGATCACTCCCTCCACTAGTAGGTGAGCCCCCATCTTTGGGTACACTCGATTCTGAATCCTATTTCCAACTAAAAGACATTGAACTGAGTATACTGAACTGGACTTAACTAATACTTAGTTTACTGAGTTTTCCTGAGTTTAATAACTGACTGAGTTTTGCAACTGATTGAGAGTTCTATTGATCGTGAAATGACTGATACTATTCTATAACTGACACTGACTCTAGGTAAACCGCTAAATTATCGGGTATTAAATGCCCCCAATACTCAATATCATTAATAGTAATGTATAAATTGATTTTAAAAACCATAAGAATGTACACTTGTTCAAAATTTATCTTTTAAGATATTTTATCAAACACTTGTAGGGCATAAGCTTGCACATATCTTAACATATCACGATTTCATTAATTTATTAACATAGACATTATATCAAACACTTATGGAGTACAATTAAATGAATATAATCATGGTTAAACATGGAAATTACAATGCCAAAACATGCAAATTCATGGATTATAACATGGGGATTTAACAATTCAATATACATGCTATTCAAACTTAATGGAATCAACAATTAATCATGACTTGAAAGTCACTTAATATCAGAACATGAATACAATCTAATTTCAAGAATGTAAAATATAAATCATAAATCTTGAAGTTTTAAAAATGGATTCTTCAACTCTAAGGACGAAAGGTACCCATAGATGAACATCTAACATACCTTGGAATATTAATTCTTAAAGGTTCTTGGAGAGATTCTAGAGCTTGACCTTGATTCTTAAAGCTACAGTTTTGTATTTTTGAGAGGGAATACCTTTTGGTAAGGGGAAAAGTTGAATAATGAATGACTTAAAACATTTTTAGGGCTTTAATCTCACACCTATACAGAATAAAATAATTGAAAAAGACTCATTTAACCCTAGACAACATTTAAATTTTCATCAAAATTTCTTGAACTAGGCCCCTAGAGTGATGTGCCACTATCGCGTTGGGCAACTGGAAATTTTCAAATGGGAGTATGACCGATGGTGCAATGCGGTGGTATCATGTTACCACCTTGTATGCAACCTGGAAGCTTAACGTGATGTGGTGGGATCGCATTGGTACACTAGAAAAGGGAAATTCTGAATTGAGGGCTTCTTGAGATGGGCCAATATCATAGAGCAACACTAGAAAGTGACCATTACCATTTGGCTGGCCTCCGCAATGCATTGATGGATAAATTGGCACACTGTCATACTAAATTGGCTGTAACTCTTTGTCCGGGTATCGGTTTTTGGTACACTTTATATTATCTGAAAGCTAACTGAATTTCGTACACATTGGTAGGCTCTATACTGAAAAATACTGAGTATTTAGAAAATTTTATATAGGGTAACCCACGTACTGAGGGTTAATTTAAGTTAGGGAAATACAACGTATTACAATATCTCCCCCTTGGGAACATTCGTCCTCAAATGAGATTGATTATGCTGAGAAGAACTTATAGACTTAGTTAACACACTGAACATGTACACTGAAACATGACTAAACTACTAATAAGTTGAGTTCTTATACTGAACATGCATGTCTGATGCATGGAATACCTGACTGAAGCTACTGATAAGCTGAATTTTCATATTGAACACGCATATCTAGTGTATGAGTACATGTCTAAACTGATTCATAAATGTATGGATGAAAATAAAATGGTAACGAATACCAAGAAAATAAATATAAATGAACATGGAACTGAGTAAAGTTAAGGAATATTGTTACCTTCAGTTGAATTTGAGTTTTTAGAGAAGAGGAAAGGGTACTTGGTCCGAATATCTACTTCTACTTCCCAAGTAGCTCCCTCAGCGGACTGATTCTGCCAAAGAACTTTGACCAAGGGAAATTTTTTATTCCTCATTTTGTAAATTTGATGATCGAGGATCTGTATTAGAAAAGTTTGAAAACCGAGACCATTTTGAATATCTATTCCATCTAAGAGGTAAACTGGATACCTTTATCTGAGATAATGGATACTAGACTCCATGTAACTTAACTAACTCTTTGATATAGAGTTTGGCATAGTCCTCGACTATATAGGAAGTATGGACTGGAGAGAAATAAGCTGATTTGATTATCATGTCTACAATAACCCAAATAGCATCATGCAGATGACAAGTGTGAGGCAAACCCATCACAAAGTCCATTTTCACTTCTTCCCATTTCCATGTGGGAATACTAAACTCTTGCATGGACGTACTAGGCTTCTGGTGCTCAATCTTAACCTACTAACTTGTAGAGCACTTGTCAACAAACTCTGCAATAAATCTTATACAAATTACGATACATCTTAGTGGCCCATGGATGAATAGAGTATTCGTACTATGCATTTCTACAAGAATTCGTTGCCTCGAGTCATGTACACCTGGAACACATAAATGACTATGGAAAAGCAACACACCATCTCCCCTTGGGAGAAAAGCTCTATTTTTTAATCTCTGACTAACTTTTTCAAATTAACAAGACTGGTATCTCTATCCTACTTTTCCTTGACTTCAGAAACTAGAGATAATTCTGAACTATTCTGCACCCAAACACTACCTTCTTCTGAATTGACTAAGTGAACATGTAGTCGGCGAGCTGATGAACTTTCTGAAGTAAATTCTTCTTATCATTCTCAACATGAGTAACACTACCCATAGACAATCTATTGAGAGCATCAGCCACAATATTGGCCTTGCCCGAGTGGAATAGAACACTTATATCATAATCTTTAAATAATTCTAACTATCTTCACTGACATAAATTTAAATCTTTCTATGAGAACACACACTGAAGGATTTTTTGATCTATGAACACATCAACATGCACCTCATATAAGTAATGCCTTCAAATCAATAAGGCAAACACTACAACTGCTAACTCAAGATCATGAGTCGGGTAATTCTTCTAATGGGGCATAAGTTGTCTGGAGGAATAGGCTATGACCTTGCTTTTCTGTATAAGACCACAACCCAAACCTACTCTAGATGCATCACGGTACACAATAAACCTGTCAGAACTATATGGTAGAGTCAAAACTGGGGATGAGGAAAGTCGAGTCTTCAACTCCTAAAAACTCTTCTCGAAAGAATCTGACCACTAAAACTGAACTTTCTTCTTAATCATTTTGGACCTAAGGGATGCAATAGATGAAAACCCATCAAAAAACCAATGGTAAAAGCCAGCTAAACCCAAGAAACTCTGGATATCTAATAGAGAGATAAGTCTAGGCCAGTTTCTCGCTACCTCACTTTTGAGGATCAACTATAATACCATCATTGGAAATAACATGACCAAGTAATGCTACTAACCTTAGCCCAAATTTGCACTAACTGAGCTTGGCGAACAACTAATAAGTTCTGAGAGTCTGAAGTATGATTCTGATATAATCTAAGTGATCATTCTTGCTGTGAGAATAAACAAGAATGTACTCAATGAAGACTATAATAAAGATTTCCAAGTAATACATGAACACGCAATTCGATAAGTTCGTGAAAATGGTAGGGATATTTGTAAGACCAAAGGACTTGACTCGAAACTTGAAGTGACCATATCGAGTTCTAACAGCTATTTTTAGAACGTCACATTCTCTGACTCTGAGCTAATGATAGTCTGATCTGAAGTCTATCTTAGAAAAGTCACTAGCACCTTAAAGATGGTCAAACAAGTCATTAATTCTTGGAAGTGAAAACTTATTTTTGGTTATGACTTTGTTCAACTGACAGTAGTCTATACATATTCTAAGAGAACCATCGTTCTTACGAATTAATAAGACTGGTGAACCCCACGGGGAAATGCTAGGTCTGATAAATCCCTTATGTAGGAGAACCTTAAACTGTTCTTTAAACTTTTTGAGTTCTGTTGGTGCCAATATAGATGGTGGAATAGATATGGGCTAAGTATCTAGAAGAAGGTCTATTCCGAAGTTAATTTCCCTTTCGAGAGGAATTCTAGGAAGATCTTTGAGAAACACATCTGAGAATTCAATTAATAGTGGAACTAATACAAGAATGGGAGTTTCTGAGTTAGAGTCTTTGACTCTTACAAGATGGTAGACACATCCCTTGGATATCATTTTTTTACTCTCAGGTATAAAATTAACTGACCATTATGTGCTGTGGTACTACCCCTTCATTCAATGACTGGTTCATTTAGAAACATAAATGAGTTATTTTGTTTCTACAATCAACTGAGGTGTAATATGAATGGAGACAATGTATGTCGATATTGTCATCAAAATCTGCGATCTCTAGCTCTACAAGGTCTGCTGAAGTAACTTTTTAAGATATAAAAACTGGACAGTTCTTGTATACTCGTCGGCCTATGATAAATTTACCTAATGAGGTAGAAATTGAGAAAGGCTCAGCTAGGATTTCTGGAATGACTCAGAATTTAGCGTCTATATAAAGAGTTATGAAACATAAAGAATCTCTTGCCAAGGAATAAATATGTCAATGAAAGATTTGTAATGTACCAGTGACCATATTAGGAGAATTTTCTTAATTTTGTCTAGACTAAAGTTGATAGAGCCTATTTAGACATTGCCTACTTGTGGTACTGGAAGCGGCACCTTATTGATTCGAGCAGCCTGACTGAGCTGAAGAACGATTATATTGACCCTGATAAACTGACTAAGCACAATCTCTAACTCTGTGGCCTGGCTTGCCATACCTAAAATAAATATCACTACCAGCTCTGCACACAGCGTGGTAGTTTCTGCCATATCTCTGACAAAGAAGGTTTGTTTAAGCACTGCTGACACTACCTTGAGATTTAGAGACTTGCGCCCTATCTTTGTTACCACTTTGGAACTTAGGTATTGGAGCATTGGCGGATGGTGGAGCTGGAAGTAAATATTTTGGGTGTAATTGGGAATGGTTATCACCCTCTGACTTAGGTTGATTAAAATTGAAGTTACCTATTCTAGCTCTCTTATTCTACTTCTCTCTCTATATATATTCTTTTCTCTTTCCATCTGCTGAGTGTGGACCATGATCTTGGATATGTCTATCTCCTTTATCAACATCATTGTTTCATTCCTTAACCATCTTATTTGACACCATAGATACGAACTTACTCATTCTAGACTTATTGTCTGCTACTACATAGGGAGGATACCTAGATAACTGAGTAAACTTGAGGAAATATACTTTCATACTCATATTGCCCTACCATAGATTTAAGAACTCTAACACCTTGGCTTCTCTCAGTTTTAAGGGAAAGAGTCTCTCTAGGAAAGTAGTAGCAAACTCTTACCACTCTGCATCTGTGCAACTATCTACCTTTCACTACTTGAACCATGTAAGAGCTATATCTTTTAGCTAATAGGCACCTAACTCATCACTCTCACTGGAAGTCACTCCCATAATATTTGTAATTATCTAAACCTGATTGAGGAGCTCCTATGGATACTCTTCTAGTTTAGATCCTGAGAATATGGGATGATTCATTTAGGTGAAGTCCAACATTCTAGCCGCAGCAGTATTGGCCACTTGGTTGGACTGAACAGTAGCAGGTTGTTTGATTTGAGCTGCTACGAAACTAGCTATAGTAGTAAATATAGCTCTGAATTCTACATGGGATACTTGCTCATCTAGGGGATCGGCCTAAATGGGCTGAGGTGTTGACTAATTTCTAGTTCTTCTTTCATTAGTCTTTTTGGGAGGCATGTTCAGTAAATGAAAGGAAGAAATGGATTACACTTAGAGTTTAACTTGAGCTCATTCTCACTCGCACGACATGAATACTGAAAGAATGGAAACTTTTCCTAAAACATCTCTTAGCTTCCTGTCTATAAGTATGGCGCGCTATACACCCATGCATAAGACTCTACTTGATAAGGCTTTTAGACTCCCTAGGACTTCGTTGAACCTTAGGCTCTAATACAAAATTTGTAATGCCTCGATTCTGTACCCTAGATGCTTCACAATGCTTACAATATCGGAGGAGCACAAGCTAACCTATGACTGATATCTGCTATGAGCACTGAATAATAATACTGAAACAAATACAAAAAATAGGCTGAAATGTCATAAGGTTCAAAATAGATAAATATTGATAAAAAAATATCAACTAATAATAGTAATCTGTCAAACTAAGCACTGTCTGAATGTCTAGTCTAAAAAGTATCTAAACTGAACTATTCTAATGTGGAGTTGATGGGATGATCCCCCAACTAACTCTATTTACTAAAATATAGTATCTATTGAGAAACTAAAATAATAAAATATCCTCGATAGAGGAGGACTCACTACTAACTCTTACACTGTTGGCTGAATCTGAATCTATCTATGCATGGTCAGGAACCTGAGAGTCCAAACATATGATATAAGACATCATAGCATAAAAAAAAGTATGCGTTAGTACTTGGAATATACTGGTATGCTAGATGAGGTAAGGTTGAATGCAAGGGTTCATATGCATGAATAATGACTAGCTGTATAATATAGAATAACTGAAGATGAGAGTACATAGATAGCTAATATTATTGTAATAATTTGGTATCCACTAATGTGCATATAGATAAATACTGTAACTGAGCTTTTCTGAAGCTAAGTCCCAAATTTTGATACTAAGTAAATGATATCTCAAGTTACTTATAACAGAGTTACTGATACTTATTGACTGTATATGACAGTCTTGATTTTGTAAAACTAAACTAAGTTCTATTCTGAAGACTGAACTAAGACTGTGGGAGGTAATCATCTAAGCGGCATGCCCTAAACAAGATAACAGAGTTGGGGTCCTACCTATGACCCCAGTTGGAAGGGTTTCAACATTGTGCCATGGTTAAAGACACTGAAGAGTTACCCTCATCTGCCAGGTACTCTAATGAGAACAGTGGAACCCTTAACTGGCTGGTTAAGACACCTAACCATCCCTCAACTGGAAGGTTTGATATCTCAACCTATATTGGCTATGTAGTTATAAAATTAAAGGATTGCTTCTAAGGATCACACCCTCTACTGGTAGGTCATCCCCCATCTTTGGGTTCACTTGGAGTTGAATCCTATTCCCAACTGAAAGATACTAAACTGAGTTTATTGAACTAAGCTAAACTAATACTGAGTTTACTGAGTTTTATTGAGGGCTTTGTGCAATGTGCCAATATGACAGAGGAACACTAGAAAGTGACCATTTCCATTTGGCTGGCCTCCTCGACACGTTAATGCCCAAATTAGCACATAGTCATACTAAATTAGCTATAACTCTTCACCCGGGTATCGAATTTTAGCGTACTTTATATAATGGAAAGATAACTAAATTGCCTATGTTAAATTGGGAATTATTATTGCCCTATGACTTAGTCTGAATAAAATTAAAGCTATCAATTCTAGCTCTCTTGTTCTGTCACTCTCTCTCTCTCTCTCTATTCTTAGACTATTCTATATGCTGAGCATGGTCCATGATCTTTGATATGTCCATATCATTTAATAATATCTCTTTTTTGTACTCCTTAATAGCACTATCTGACACCCTAGATATGAACTTGCTCATTCTGGACCTACTATCTGCTACTACATGGGGAGCGTACCTGGCTAACTAAGTAAACTCTAGGGAATACTCTTTCACATGGGTGTATACCGTGCCTGACTCCCTAACTTGAGCATGGGTGTATAGCGCGCCACACTTGATATGTATTTTAGACTCCCTAGGACATGGTCAATATTAAGCTATGATACTAAGTTTATAACTCCCCAAGTCTATACCTCGGATGCTACACGGTGCTTACGATCCCAGAGGACCACAAGCAACCTATAACTGATACCTGCTATAAGTACTAAATAATAATACTAAAACAAATACAAAAAATAGGTTGAAGTGCCATAAGGTTCAAATTATGTAAATACTGATAAGGATTATCAATTGATAATAGTAATCTATAATAATGAATACTATTTGGAAGTCTAGTTTTAAAAGCCTCTAAACTGAACTATCTGAATGTGGAGTTGATAGGACAATCTCCCAACTAACTCCAGCCTTTGAAATACTGTATCCACTAATAAACTAAAATAATAAAATATCCTTGATAGATGTGGACTCACTAGTAACTCGAAACTGCTGGCTAAATCTAAATCTATCCATACGTGTTCGGGAACCTGAGCGTGTAAACCTATCATATGATACATCATAGAGCAAAGAAAGATTATGTGTCAGTACGTGGAATGTATTGTTAGGCTAGATGAGGTAAGGTCGAATAGGAGGGTTCATATGCATGAACAATGACTACCTATATAATATAAAGTAAAGGATCATGAGAGTACATGGATTACTGATACTGCTGTAAAAACTTAGTATGCCCTAATGTGCATATAAATAAATACTATGACTAAGCTTGTCTGAACCTAAGTCCTGAATTATGGTACTGAGTAACTGATACCTAAAGTTGTTGCTAAGTGTGCTACTGATACTAGTTGATTGTATCTGACAGTCTTGATTTTGTAGAACCGAACTGAGTTCTATTCTAAAGACTAAAACTGAGACTGTGGGAGGTAATCATCAAATCAATATGCCCCAAATAAGATTACTAAGTTGGGGTCCAACTCTGACCCCCAGTGTGAAGGGTGTCAATACCATGCCATGGGTAAAGACACTGAAGAGTTACCATTATTTGCCAGTTACTCTAATGAGAAAGGTGGAACTCTAAACTTGCAGGTTAAAACACCTTATCAACCATCAACTGGTAGTTTTGATGTCTAAACCTATGCTGGCTACATAGTTCTTGAATGCAAGGATTGTTTCTAAGGATAACACCCTCTACTGGAAGGTGATCCACCATTTTTGGGTTCACTCGGAGTTGAATTCTATTCCCAACTGAAAGACACTGAATTGAGTATATTGAACTGGACTGAACTAATACTGAGTTTACTAGATTTTCCTATATTCTATAACTGAATAAGTTCTACTGAGTTTTGTAACTGACTGAGAGTACTATTGATCAGGACATGAATGATACTATTCTGTAACTGACACTACCTCTAGGTAAACAACTAAATTATTGGGTATTAAATACCCCTAGGACTTGATAGCATGAATAGTAAAGCATAACAATGTACACTTGTTCACAATTTATCTATAAAGATATTTTATCAAACACTTGTAGGGCATAAGCTTCCACATATCTTAGCATCTCATGATTTAATTAATTTATTCACATGGACATTCTATCAAACAATTAGGGAGTACAACTAAATGCACATAATCATGGCTAACACATAAACATGGCAATTGCAATGCCAAAACTTTCAAATTCATGGATTATAACATGGGGATTTTACAATTCAATATACATGTTAGTAAAACTTCACAGAATCTACAATTAATAATGAATAGAAACTCAATATCAAGAGCATGAATACAATCAAATTTAAAGTATGTAAATCGTGAATCAAAAATCTTGAAGTTTTAAAAATTGATTCTTGGATCTATGGGTGATAGAGACCTATAGATGAACACCTAACATACCTTGGAATACTAATACTTGAAGATTCTTGGAGAGATTCTATAGCTTGACATTTATTCTTGAAGGCAGGGTTTTGTATTTTTGACAGGTAATGCCTTTTGATTTGGTAAAAATTTGAATAATGATGACTTAAAAAATTTTTAGGGCTTTAATCTCACACCTAGGTGGAATAAAATTATGGGAAAAGGCACATTTAACCCTAGACAACATTAAGATTTTCATCAAAATTTTTCAAAATAGGCCTTTGGCATGACTCACCACTATCATGTCAGGCTAATGAAAATTGACAACTGGTAATATGACCGGTGGCGCGATGCGGTGGTATCGTGTTGCCACGTTGGATACGACCCAGAAACTCAATGCGATGTGGTGGGATCGGTTGGTACACTGGAAAAGGACAATTTTGAATTGAAGGCTTGGCACAACATGACAATATTATCGCAGAGCAACACTGGAAAGTGACCATTGCCATTTGGCTGGACTCCGCAACACGTTGATGGACAAATTGGCACAATGTCATAATAAATTGGCTATAACTCTTTGCTCGTTTATCAAATTTAGGTGTACTTTATATTTTCAGAAAGATAACTGAATTTCCTACATATTGCCAGGCTCTAAAATAAAAGAGCTTGAGCATTTCAAAAATTTTATATAGGGTAACCCATGTACTGAGGGTTACTTTAAGTTAGGGAAATATGAGGTATTACAAATCTACATGGATCATCATAGTTTTCATCATTTTATGGCCCGGAGAGTGCTCAATTCTAGGTAATTCATATGGATGGAGTGTCTAAAGGAATATGAAATCTCTATTTTTTGCCATACGGGCAAGGCAAATATGTTGGTAGATGCCTTGAGCCGGAAGGCAGTTAGTATGGATAGCTTGTCTTCTATTTTAGTTTCTCAGAGGTCTTTGGCATTGGACATCCAGTCCTTAGACAACTTAATGGTATGGCTTGATATTTCTAACCCCGAGAGGATTCTTGCAAGTATCGAGGTGAGGTCTACCTTATTTGAGAAGATATAAAGTCATTAGTTGAGCATATGAGACTTTGTGTCATCAGTAATCAGGTGTTGAGTGGTGAGTCTGATAACGCTAACCTCAGATGTTAAATTAAGTGTAAGGTGCTCATTGTCAATATAATAACCCAACTTTGAGTCTGGGTCAAATCCACGAGGAACAATATGAGTGGTGATTGAGTAAGTCAGAAATAAAAGTTACTTGCTAAATTCAAATATGGGATACAAATGTTTGGGGTTTTTAGAATGTTTTCAAAAGTATAACACTTCTTGGACTTCTAGAATACTAACTCGATGCTAAGAATAATTAGAGCTTAATCAATTAGGAACGAATCTTGAGGTTATGCTATTTTAGTTGTGAATTCATACGTGGGTAGTTGAAAATTAATCCAAATTTGGTTAGGAGTTATATATAGGATATATTTAAAGTATTAGTGTTAGTCTTTCAACAAAACACTAGATTGTACACAGCATTCTTACAAATACCTTATGAGCATGCAAACCTAACCAATCCAAAACCTCAACTTAGAATCCCTATTTCTAGGATGATGCCTATCAAGCTACCTAAATCACATAACATCCTTATTTCTAATATAATGCTAAGAAAATAACAAGTATCAAGTAGTTATTCACAATTACTCATCACCCATATCCTTCTTTCAAGTATGATGTGGGATCCAAGTAAATTTGTGGTTTTCACCCACAAATCTCATTTTAACTATGGAGTAATAGCAAAACCCACAACAAATTGCTAACTAGATAGATACATAAACAACATCCATGCATAACTCACAACCTATCCAAGCATAATTCCAAGAGAAAGAATTAGCAACTTAAAAAATAAAATAAAAAAAAACTTACCAATATCTTTGTCAAATTGATTCATGAAAGTTAAGGAGAATGTAAATCCACATTTTAAATTCTAATAAATATTCAATGGAATTTGACAATTTTTCACTTCGAAATTACTCTAATTTCTTCCATGCTCCAAGTGATAAGATAAAAAGTGAAGATGAAAGACAGGATAAAAGATGGATAAAAATGAGTTATAAACCCCTATTTTGCCCAAATTTTACTTTTGCCAAATATTACTAAAACATCACCTTGCTCTATTTCTGCACAAACACAATCCCCATCTCTTAACTATGATCGCCATACTGAAATCATAGTGATCGTCTAGAAATCACCATTGGTTGACTTTACTGTTGATCGTGATCTCAACTCTCAAGTCGCGATTGCATAACTAAGGGTCTATTTTTGGGCCTAATTTCCACCATTTGTGTCTTTTCTTTCACATTTCTTCTCTTTTACCTTTTCCTCAGTTCATTTTTATCATGTTTCCTTGCTCCTCTTTCTATTTCAACTTTTACCTACGCCAATGAGTATTAAGTAAGAAATTAAAAACAAATCAATGGAAAAGCATGATAATTTAGGCTTAAAAGATTCTAGTAAGTTGTCAAATTTACGACTTATCAACACCCCCAAACATAAACTATTGTTGGTCCTTAAGTAAATGAGGATAATTTAATAAAATATGGTTCTTAACTCAATATCGACCAAAGAAAAGATATACTAAAGGAATAATCTAACAAAACTCTATAAAGACTTTCAAAACATATGATGGAAACAAGTAAAGAAAATTTTTACAATAAGCACATATGTATGAATCAAGGATGCAGGTTTGTATCAAATGAACCTTCCAAATTAGTAAATCATCTTATGAGGAGACACAAAATTTTTAAATATTATCTCAAACATCACAATGCAACTCACTTCACCCATTTATCCAAATCAAGAGTAAGACTTCACCATCTGCCCTAAAGTATCGATGTCGCTCACAAGCAAGAGTTAGCACCCCACACACATGACATTGAAATTTCTAAAGGTGGTCAAATAATGAAAGAATTAACACTCTCACTCACAAAGAAAATCAAGCCCACCGAGTCAAACCATAAGCTTTCCCTATGTATTTTTCCACCACCAATGTAGACTTACCTAGTTTTGAATCACCAAGGTCTTTTGGGTCAAAATGTAGGTTTAAAGTGTGGGAAGGAATATAAATGGATCAAGTGAATAAAAGACCTCCTTTAATGTAAACACTCAACCCCTCCAACCCTAAAATTTCCAAACTACCCAGCTTATTCTCCTTCAAATCATTTCTCATGTTTCTCTTAACCATTTTCTTACCAAACAATTCTAATCCACCATTTTCTTTCTTCCTTTCTTTGACTTTTTCATGAGACTTTCTAACTTTAAGCTCTTTTTAGCCCCCTACTCTCCCTCTCATTTATCTTATTTCTCTTTAGGTTTTATGGGCTAGGTTATACAACCTTACCATCAAGTGTTTCTCTTATCCCTTAAGAACGCGAATTGACCACCTTAGAAATGCCTATCTTGGTTCATCTTAGCACATCACTTTGAGTCGGGGTCGAATCTATAAGGAATAATGAAAAATGAGATCAGGTAAGTATATAATAAAAGTTACTTGCTAAATTCAAATATGGGATACAAATGTTAGGGGTTTTTAGAACATCTTCAAAAATATAACATGTCTTGGGCTTCTAGATGACTAACTTAAGGCTTAGAATAATTAGAGTATAGTCAATTAAGAATGGATTTTAGGGTTTTGCTATTCTAGGTATGAATTCATACATAGGTAATTGAGAATTTATCAAAATTTAGCTACAAGTTATGGGTAGGCTAGATTAAACTATTAGCACTAGTTTTCAACAAAAGACTAAATTGCACTCATGGATTCTTTTGAATACCTCATGATCGTGACAAACTTACTTATCCAAAACCTCAACTTAGCATCGCTATTTCTAGAATGATGCCCTTAGAGCTAGCTAAATCAAATAAAATCTTTATTTCTAAGATAATACTAAGAAAATAACTAGTATCAAATAATTATTCACAATTACTCATCATCCGCATCGCTATTTAAAGGAGATGTGGGATCTAAGTCTATTTGGGGTTTTCACCCTCAAATATTGTTTCAACAATGGAGTAATAGCAAACCCACAACAAATATTTAATTATCTATGTTCATAAACAAAACCCATGCATAAATCTTTACCTATCCAAGCATAACCCCAAGAGGAAGAACTAGAAACTCATAAAAGTAATAAAAATATTATACCAAAATCTCTACCAAATTGATTTCTGAAAGATAACGAGAATGTCAATCCACATTTTAAATTCCAATAAATCTTCAATGGAATTTTTCAATTCTTAATTTTGAAGTTTCTCTAGTTTCTTTTCATCTCAAAATTAGTACAAAATTTTTCTTCATGCTCCAAGTGATAATATAAAAAGTGAATATGAAAGATAGGATAAAAGATGGATGAAAAATAGTTATAAACCCTAATTTTTGCCCCAATTTCACAATTGTCAAATATTACAAAAATACCACCTTGCTCTATTTCCGCCCTTTCACAATTGCCATCTTTTAACTATGATGGTGATGATCGTCTCGTAATTACAAATGGTTAACTTGACTACTTTTCGTGATTGCGACCTTTAGGTAATGATCGCGGTGACTGAGGGTCGATTCTTTGGCCTGATTTCCAGTATTTGGCTCTTTTCTTTCATGTTTTATTCTCTTTTACCTTTTCCTCCACTCATTTTTATAATAATTCCTTTCTCATATTCTCATTTAAAATTTTACCTACATCACTGAGCATTATGCAAAAAATTAAAAACAAATTAACAAAATAACATGATAATTTAGGCTTAAAAGATGCTAGTAAGTTGTCAAAGGGACTATTTATTAGTGTCCAAGAGGTTTACCATATACTTTGAGGGAATTTTTTAAGGTTTTATGGTCACATTTTTGTCTAAGGGGTTGGACACTTGAGTCAGTCAATTTTGCATAAGGCTCATAGCTCCAGATGCTCTATTCACCTTGCTACAACTTTGATATATGAACATTTAGGGAAGAATTACTGGTGGAGTGACATGATTAGAGATGAGGAATACTTGGTAGCTCATTGCCTATGTTGTTAGCATATGAAGTTTTAGAGACCTAGTAGCTTGATTTAGTGGTTTCCTATACTCGAATGGAAGTATTGTAATGACCAAATTTTTTGGAACCAGAATGTCACACGATGCTCATGAGCCCGAAGGAACACAAGCTAACCCTCCACTGATATCTATACCTAGCACTGCATAATATAGATAACAAATGCGGAAACTGGACATAAGGTCCAAAACATCCAAAAAATACTCAAAACTGAGAACTAAAAAATGATACATTTGTCTGAAAAGCCTCTAAATTGTATGAACTTTGGAGTTGATGGGACATGTCCCCAACTAACTCCGTCTACTAAAAATAAACAAAACTTGATGCAATAATAAACTATGGATCATCCTTAAATGAAGAGGACTCGCTGCTACATCTACTGTTGCTGACCAGGACTGAATTGCTAAGGGTACTCTAGATCTGATGCCTCTAAACCTATGTTCTCAAATAAAACACCATAGCACAAATGCGTTAGTACAGGAATGTATTGAGTATGAAGATGAGGTAAGCCTAAAAACAAGGGCTTATGAATAAACAATTACTCAACTGAATAATCATGAGAATACTGAATAAGAACATATGCATGAATGCATAAACCATAACGAAAAACATCGCAACTCAAAATACTTAAACTCAGATACTGCTTTACTAATATCTGATCTTACTACTAATACTAAGATACCAAATAATTGTATCTCTTGTTATCGATAACTGAGTAATAAAGTTGAGATCAATCTTATATAGTGAGTGATCTCGAAAAATGATAATACAAAAACTAATTAACTAAATCTACTCATATTAATAATTGAACTCTGAGCTTGCTACTATCGAATGAATGAATCTAAGATCAAAACTCTTTAATGGGTGATCCCTTAATCTACGATCAATAATAAGCAATGATCATCTCTAAGATGAAACCTATCTAGCGAATGATCTCTGAAGCTCATAATGAGATTCCTCAACTGAATCTGAGATTAAGATCAAGCCTATCTAATGGGTGTTCTCTGGATCTGATGATACTGATACTGAATAACTTTATGTGAGACCATGCCTATCTAGTGGTTGGTCCATGAATCAGTGGAACTATTTGAGTTTCTTAATGACATAGGTGACTGTATCTGATAGTCCTGATTTCTATGTTCTACTCTAATGACTTAAACTGAAACTGAACAGTAGGAGTTCTCACTTAACCGACATGCCCTGAATCTGCATTGGTAAAGTCCAACCTGTAACCCCATCTAGAAGGGTGTCAATACCGTTCCATGGGTAAAGAACTCTCTGGTCAAGCCTCTCTAATGGGTGACCCTCACAGGAAGTCAAACTGAAGGCAATATAATAGTCAAGTCTATCAAACAGATGACAAGCCTTTTTCTAATGGATGAATCCTGCATCTTTTACTGTCTATGCAGTTCTAGAGTTCAGGGATTGATCATAATGACTCTACCTCTATAATGGGGAGTCTGTATCCGTGCACTCGCTCGGTGCTAGCTTCTACTCCCTACTGAAGGACTTTGAACTGATTCTCAACTAAACTTAAACTTAGTTGAATCTGATACTGATCATGTTTCTCAAATAATATGATTGAGTTAAGTTGAATCTACTTGGTTCCATATCTAATAGAATACTACTAAATCTCGTTATCTGATTGAAAAATACCAAGATTTAGATAGAATACTCAAATACCACTGAGGTTTGAACTGAACATTTGAATACCACCATATCTAAGCTGATTATATAATTGTGGCTATAATACTAGCAATACTGAGATTACTGAGATTTCTTATGTTTTATATCTATCTAAGAGGAAAGAATTCTATAACTCGCTGAGTTCTGAGAATCATGGCTTGACTGAAATTATCATAAAAACTAACACGGACTCTAGACTACATCTAAATTATCAGGTATAAATACCTCCAGGACTCGATGAGATAAAAGTAAAAAAAAAACATTCTTTAATAATCAAGACCATGGACAATCATCCACCACCACAATCACTAAAGCATTTCTTCAAGCATTTAGGAATGATAAACATGTGATAATATAGGGAGACATATTATCGGCTCATACTCCATTCAACAAGGTTTTGCCTCGAACACTTACCATGTATTAAAGTCTTAGCATGTGAAGAAGAGCACATAATTAGGGAATTTTTTGCTATCATGTCACAATTCATTCACTAAGGCTTTTCAAAAATTAGTTGGCATGCATAGGCTTGCACACAATTAGGGATTTCTAGTCAACATGCTACAGTAGCTCTAATTTCTTCACATGAGCATTTTATCAAACATATGGGGAGCATGCTTTGCTTATTCAAAAATTTATACACTTAATTAACATGAAAAAATCACTTAACCAGCAACTTGAAAAGGATTTATCATGAACATTACATGAATATCACATACTAGTGTCAAAGCGCGAAAACCTTGTAAAAAAACATAAATCAAAACTCAATAATAACATGGACATCAATTTCAAATCACATGAGTCATTAGATCTCATAAACATATGATCTTTAAAATTTAGAAAAGGGTTCTTGAGCTTCTTCGATGAAAGGGACACAAGAATCAATATATGCATACCTTAGGAAACTATTTCTTGGAGGATCTCGGAGAGATTCTTGATTTCTTGATATCTCTTAATTTTCTTGAATAAGAAAGAAGGTTTTTGATTTTATAAAAACCTTAGTTTTTGATGTTAAATATGAATAATGAAATTGCAAGCCTTCATTGGATCTAAATAAGGGCTGAAAAGAGTAGGGAAAAGACCAAAAAGTCTTTTTAAAAACAAGTTAAAATTACTGAATGAGGGCTTCGACGGTCGAAGTGATGGTCCGTCGCTTAGTGTATAAGTTATCTTACCCCTAAATTTTTCTTTTTTTTATCTGGTTTTCTTTCTTTTTATTTTGCATTGGTATATTCTCGATGATTCTTATGTGCTTCGATGGTACTCAATTTAAATGGATGAGCAATTGACCTTTGTAAAGGAGCCAGTGTTCATATTAGGTAGGGATGTCAAATGATTGCGCTCTAGAGAGATTCCAGTAGTTAAGGTTCAGTGGAGACACCGCCTAGTACAGGAGGTTACTTGGGAGATCAAAAGCGAGATCGAGCCTAGTATCCTCACCTATTAGAGAGATCAGGTACATCCTAACCTATTTACTTTTGTAGATGAAATTTCTTTTAGTAATGGATATTGTAATGATATGCTGGAGATGATAGCTTATTTACGGGATAGTTTATATGGTTTTTAGGGCCAATTCACCATTTTAAAGCCTTTGCTCGTAAGAATTGGCTACTAGGAAAAAACTTTAGTCAAACAACCTAGAATGAAAATTATCATAATTCCAATAATCTAGAATATTTATTTGAAGAAAGGATGACCTTTGGTTTGGTTTCCAAGGTATTCAGACTCATTTTGGGGTATTGGCTAAAAATTTAGAAAAATGTCACTTGGGTGTGGGACCTACTTTTTATCAAAACAACCTCGGTTGGAAATTTTAATCGTTCCATTGAGTTTAAAGCATCAAATTCCATAGGGTATCATTTTTCATTTGTGCTAAAGGGATTTTGGATGAATTCCAAGGGATCTATGGAGTCTTGGAATTTTCCAAGTCCGCAACTTGTACACCACTCTGCTAGTGCATCCACTTAAGCGCCATTTAGGTTTCTTATGTAGAGGTCACATTTCTGATCAATCGATTGCTTAAGTAACTTGGCTTGACCAACTGATTATTGTATAGATAAGTGCTGCTTAAGTGACACCAGGGTCACTTACACAACATGTGTAGATGTATCAAGTATCGCAAAAGCAATGACTGCTTAAATGGCCTTGTATCCGCCTAAATGACACCTGGGTGCCATAAAATTGCTCAATTAGGTTGATTTTCTCCAATTTTCCCCTTTGTTTCAAGAGTGTTGAAACATATAAAGTGTGTAAACTTAGGAGAAACATTACTGGGTGATTCGGGATGTTTGTGAGCTTAAATATCTCATTTCTTCTCTGAACACATAGTAAGTTTATATTAATTTCATATTGAATTTCTCAATTGTTCCTTAAAATTCCTAGAGTATTGGTGGGTTGATTGTACTAGAATTTGAGCTCAAAATTTACCCATTCTTAAGGGTAAATATTCCTTTGGCATAGTGCGACACATTAGCAATTTTGAAAGTGCAATTCCGAAAGTGGGCTCTAGATGGAATTTTTATGTAATTTTGGACCCAAGCATAAAAATGAAATATGGGTACTATTGTTTGCATATTGATGAGTAGAATATGATTTTCATTGCGTGGCATCATGCCGAAGCATCATGAATGGGAAAATCACTAATTTAGCAGATTTCACCAGGCTTTCTTTGACATCTAGGTAGGCTAGGTTTACCTTTCTTTTAGATTAAGCTTAATCATATTATATTTATGATAATGTGCTATAAATGGGTTGGATGTTAGGTCTTGGGGCCATGAGTAGTGTAATTTATATTATTTATCGTATTAAGGAAATGTAAATTGAGTATAATTGACTTGTTACTCATTATTTAGGTAGAATTGCTATCTTTGGATTAAATATGAATTATTGAACATCTAGAAGTAAATTTAGATACCATTACCTATTTCATGGTATAAATTTCCTTAGAATGGATTTTGAGGATTAGAAGTAGGCCCCTCTGGCCCACTTTAGGCGCAGACTATTGTTATCTCCTTATAGGCTTCTAAACATATTAAATTAGTGAAATACATGTCATAAAGATTGAGAAGGCTAGATTAATGAATATTGATGATGTTTATGCTATATTGGTACTTGGGAATTGATGTTAGTTCAAGTTCGGTGATGAGTTGACTTTATGAGTTTTGATTAATGTCTAGCGATAAGCTAATTTTATGAGTTTTGATTCAAGTCTGATCATTTATAATTATGAGCTTTAATTCAAGTCCAGTAACTAATGATGATATTTAGTTCTGGTTTGAGTCTGACAATGAGAGGTTTTTAATCGTTATGGTTTGGAAGGATTTATGATAATGGTTTTGAGACATGGTTAATTAGTATATAAAACACCCTCGGTTTTGACCCTAAGAAATTTTCTCGATTTTTAGCTTCTAGACATCACACAACTTGGGATACTTCTTGTATGATCAAAACAGTTTGGTTGGTCTTGGTCGTATGATGATTAGTGTAGGTTGGATGGTTTCTGTCAAAGGTAGGGTTGGAACATAAGAGTTATATATTATGGTACTAATGGTAAGGTGTCAATCGTATGTTGTCCTATGTTAAGCCTAGGTGATTCTATTCTGCCAAGGGTACAATTTCATGAAACTTATCATAAGGTTTGGTTCGATTTAGCTTTATTGGTCGTATGTCGGATAGTGTTTGGGGTCTAAAGTAAGGCCTAGGTATGAGATAAGGCTACCACTTATACCATAAGGTAGGATTGGTATGGGGTGATCGTAGCATCTTGTAGGGATTTTAAACAGTTTAAGTTAGGGTAATTTGGACATTTCCTCTCTTAACCTTTTCAAACCCTACGACTTATAACACTTGGGATATAATTTAACCTATTTGCAATTACCCAATCTCTCTTAAAACACTGTCAAACACTCTCAAGGTTCTTGGGTTAAATAAGTCTAGGGTAACATCAATAGGATCAATTTAGGGCTTACCAGGGTGATTTCTCTTTGTCATCTTTTTAATCTTAGGCATATTACTCCTCCCTCGTTATTAGTTCTAACTAAGGGCATGTTTTATAAATTCTTTTCATGGCATAAATATTGTATGATTTTGGGTTTTAAAATATATGTTGAGGGTTTTGGTTACAATGGTTGGTTATGGTTTTTCTATGTCTTTAACTTATGGTTTTCATATTAGTTTTGTGGTTTAATGATTTGGTTGCATGGGAATGGTTAATTGGTAGTTTGTTTTTTATTTGGAAATTCTATGCCCCCAACATGTTTGATAAAATGTCTATGAGAATGTTTTTTGTTAAATTTTTGGTCTTTAATTGAACTATGCATGGCATAACTCTGTAATGGAACCCTAAATGGTATAAATTATTTAAATAGTTTAGATAGGTTAAATGGTAAGGTATTGGTGGTTATGGTTGGTCTTATTAAAAGTGTTGTGTGATACAAGGGAATCCCCCAAGCAAGAATAATAATGAACACTTATGGGGTACTTGGGATTCCCCCAGGTAAACTTAATAATGTAATCTATGGGAACATTGGAATGCCTTTTACTTAAAAAGAACAGCTAAGGGCATTGCTTGCAAGCTATAGTCGATATGACGATACCACTACTTGTAGCCTTGGTTAATTATAAATGGAATGGTGTTTTGGTTATGTCGTACGGTTCTAATTAGGCAATAACTGCAGGATATGATAGCTAACCATAAAGGTATGAGTGTAATGGATGGATATTGGAAACTCATATTTGCCAAAATAAGGATTGGTCAGCGTGACCATACATGATACTTACGGTGTACACGGGAATCCCCTAAGTACACTTGTATACATGTACCATAGAGATAAAAGGGTACTCGAGAATTCCGTACTTATATGGTATCTCTAGTTTATGTGGATACACGCATTGAGTCATGTTCAGGAGGTTACACTAGACCCATATAGCCCATGAATGGTTCTAGGATGGTTAAGCTACACATACCCAGGTTAATTATTTTAAAGGCATGCTAAACCTAATTCCCTTTCCCAGCAGGGTTATATATATTTATGTATAGTTGTGAATGTATGTGGTTGGTTTACTTGGTTTTAAAGGTTGGTAATATTTTATCCTTATCCTGAGTACATGCTAGCGTTCACCCGCTAACCTATCTTCGGGCAGCTATATCCCTAAGAAATGCTGGAATCGACCATTCTACTTCTTTTATTAGTGATCATATTTGGGAGGTCGGATTGAAGTGGTAAGATTCCATATTCCAAAAGTCTCCATTTCATGTAATAGATTCTTACCTACTTTGGTTATTACACAAACATTCATTTTGGCTATGATTTGGGGCATGTCCTAATCAGATTTTTTTTACTTTTAATTAGAGTCTTTGAGGGATACTATTAGTTGGTATGGGTGGTTTTGGCAATGGTGTCAACCTTAGTATTTGCATTGGTACTGGGATGATATCGGATAAATGTATTTATGATTGTTCCATCCTATTATGTTATGGGCTTATACTTGGCTATTGATGTTGTTTTGTTATGGTTATTGGTTGGGTATTGGATGATTGGACTTTTTTGTGTTAGTTATGGTTATGGACTTATCCCAGAGTTTTAAATTGTGCAAAATGCTATCCTGTTATATGTCTGGAATTAATCCGACTCAGGGTGTGTGTTTGGAGGTTGAGTTTGTTAATAGGGGTGGTCCTTGATCCTTGTCGGACTTGGGATACCCAATACGACAAGGCACCAATTCAGGTCATGACAAGTTGCTATCATAGCTTTAGGTTCATATTCAACTAGGAGTCTACAAAGTCGTATCAAGTAGAGTCTCTTTTAATAATGTGTAGAGCGCCACACTCATAAGAAAAAGGCTACAAGGAATTTAGGAAATATTTCTTTTCTTTGTGTTCTAATTTCAAGAATAGAGTCTAACTTATGGAATCTTCTCTAATTCTATTTGTTCGCTTTTTAGACCATGCCTCGACAATCTGAAGTTCATGGAACTCCTCTGTCCCAACTAGGGACGTTGTTGATAGGACACGCTTTTCTTATAGGATCTATACTCAGTCTAGGGGTCTAGCCCCTGATCTTTTTTGAGTTACAAAGGTTGTTTCTAGTCCTGCTTAGGATCCTCAGGTAGATATGATGAATCAGGATTTTTGTCAGTCCATCCATATGATTGCTCAATTAGTATCTTATCAGGGTGAGCGTGGTGCATCTATTATTGTGTCTTCTGAGGCCACAAGGGTTGGCCAGTTCATAGGTTGAATCCTCCAACTGCTACTGTTGTTAAGGTGCAGGAGGATCCTCAGGGTTTTCTGGATGAGATAGAAAAGATCATCAGGGTCATGGAAGCGATGAATGTGGAAGGGGTAAATTTTACTACCTATCAGCTAAAGAATATGGTATACCAATGTTACGAGAAAGGGTTTTAGGAAAGGGGTGAGGTTGATGAGTCATCTCTATGGGTGGATGTCGGTAAAAGAGTATGCCTTGAAATTTCATTAGTTTTATAGGTATACTCTAGAATTGGTGTTTAATATAAGGTCAAGGAAAAAAAGTTTGCTTCAGGACTGTCTCGTGAGTTGATCCTTGAAAGAAAGACTGCATTGATAATTGAGGACATGGATATCTCTAGGTTAGTGGTCCATATATAACAAGTGGAGAAAAGAGAAAATAGGATGACATACGGAAAAGGCAGTGTAAGAGGTTTACATTCTTTGAGTAGGATGAACAATAGCAAGGTTGTTGGGACGATGGTAAGTGGAAAAAGAAGAATTGGGGGACTTTTGGTTTTTTCTTCATAGGTAGTGCTCCTTACCCTAACCAGTTGGGTGATAGGCATCAGTAGGATGGAGATAACTTTAGGGAATAGGGTGTCAAATCACTAGCTAGTGGAGCTCAATCGGCCTCATCATGTCCTCTTTATAGGTTTTCTGGTCAGTTGCACTGAGGTCTTTGTGATGAGGGAAGGGATAGGTTCTTCAAATATGGTAAGCCAGGCCATATGCTTCAAAATTATCTAGTTGATTAGATGGCTTCAGCGGCGAACAAAGTTTTAGATGCCTCTTCATCTACTCCTACACCTAGGGGTCCTGTTTTTGCATCTATTTCCAGTTTTGTTATGGGAAGAGGCCAGAATAGGTTATACGCTCTTGTGTCCTAATAGGTGTCTAAGGCATCGCTTGATTTCATTACTGGTATGTTACAAATATTTTATCTTGACGTGTATTTTTTACTTGATCTAGAGTCTACTCTTTTTATGAGACCCCATTTATGGTTGTGTATTTTTGTTTTGATCCCGAGGTTATTTTGGATTCTTATTCTATTTTTACCGTTAGAAGGTGACTCTATGGTTGCTAAAAGAGTCTATGGGGGGTGTGCGGTATCTGTTTGTAGTAAGGAGACTTTGGTGGACTTGTTTGAATTAGATATAGTGGATTGTTGATATATGAAAAATGGTCATCTTATCTGTTGATAACATCATTAGAGGCCAACACATAGAGGCTTAAAACATGGCCACCTCGAGGATACAAGAACATCCATGGAGGACCCATTTTGAGCATGTCATGAAACAAACCCATGTGTGGCAGATTGCGTGGGGGCTTACATTTGATGCCAAATTGAGACTACATGTTTTAAAGCGTGACCCCAAGGTTTTGGAGCATTGAAGAAGTGCCCTTCTTTAAGGGTATTTTGGGGACTGCACAATTAAAGAAATAACCCATGACCTCCCCTTTCATTAAGGATATTTTGGTCCATTATACTATGTAATAAGCTAGGCTACATGTAGTCGCTTATTAGGTCTCTTCTCTTTAGTTTTTGAATGATAAATGTAGGAAACACTTGAAAATCCTCTCTCTTGAGAGTAGACCACCTTAGTGTAGTCTTAGTTATGGCTTGAAAAAGTCATCCTTAGTATAGGGCTTGGAAAAGCCAATATTGATCTTTGCTTGGAAATGGTGTATCTTGAGGTGAGTTGATTTCCTTGGCGGTCACCGTATAAGTGTGGTTTTTATTGTTACATTCATTAGGGTTAGTGTTGAAATACACTTGGTTCTTAATCTTGTAATAATCTTGGTTACACTATCTATCCTTTCATTATTTTGTAAATCTGTGCGTTTTTGTGTTTTTCATCTTGTATCCCTTTATGTTGCTTGTTCTTCTCAAGATTTGGCATCTTGGTAAGATGTTTTTGTATCATTTGGTATCAAAGCCATCATTGATTTTATTCCCATGAGATCAATCTTGGTTTTGTTCACTTAAAAATTAAATAAAAAATTGTTGAAAAGCTGAAAAACTCAAAAATAGTAATCTGTCCACGTTTTTGTGTTTAGACCAAAATTTGAAGCCTAGTTATCTTGTGATATTTGTGTGTTTTGTGTGTTCTAGTGTTAGATCTTTGTTTCCTAACATTAGAAGAGGTGTCCAAGGTTGAAAATCTCACAAAAAGAAGTTGTTCTACGGGTTTGGTGTCTAGGCCAAAGTGTTGGTGTTGTTTGGATGAATTTGTGTCTAGATTTAGTTTTTTATTTATTTTCTTTGTTGTTGCTTGTGTTGGTTTTATTTCTCTCTAACACTACTTGAGTCTAACCCAAGTCCTTGAGCAAAAAAAATTGCAAGTTGTTATGGGAAGAGTGGATGGTTTTATTGTTGTTGTTGTTGAAGCTCTTGTGTTGTATTGAAGAAGTCTTGAAACAGGTTGTTATTAGATCCAAATTCAAAGGGAAGAGAGTGTGGGCTCTTTTTAGTGTTGAAACAACTTTCAAGACATTACCAAAGAGGAAAAATAACAAAATACCTTCCAAAAGTCTTCATACCAAAAGGGAGTAAGTTCATTTTTCTAGACAAGCCAAAAGTGGCAAAGGGGGACAAGACCTCTAAAAGGTTGTTTTTCCAAAAAGGTAAAAGTTGGTCAAGGTTTGAATTTTGAAAAAAAGGACTTAAAGTCTTGTTTGCTAACATAACTAAACAAAAATTCCCCCCATCTTTGTGAAATTTGAACAACCAAAATTGTGGAAAAAAAATTTTCAACTTCGAAAATATTTTTTGGTCCATCGACTAATAGATGAGTGCTATGTCATCAATATCTCAAGAATGTTGGAATTCCTATTTTCACTTATTTGATTCTATTGATTTTCATTTTGTTAGTTCTCACACTAATTAGCAAACTATTAAATACCTACTAGATTGTAGATTAGTTTTTTAGTATGATTTCTTTCGTGTTAAGCGTTGTATTTTGTGCTTTTATCATTTCTAAGTCGTAGTATTTTCTTTGTTTCAGGTTCATAAGTAAATTTTGTTTTTGTGTCTTGAGTTGATCAAACAAGAATCCATTCCAGCTGCCAAGTAGAATTGACATCCTATTGACTACCGGAGTATAAGAAACTTTCAATATTCGCCGCTCCAATTGTGAGAATCACAAAGGTAGGTGTATACGAGTGTTGGTAGGGAGATTTTAATAATAATCTTGTTTGTTCATAGTGTAGGTACAATGGTGATATAAGGGGCATATGTCTTCAATAGCCGAGCATTATTGTGACTACAACATGGGAGACTGTGATTGTAGTGACGGGTTTTATGGCTATGAAGTTGAGGGAGATTTCGGATGCTATGAAAATAGCCATGATCAAAACTTGGGCAGATTTTGGAGTTCCTATTTTGAGGGGGGAAATGAGGTAAATGAAGTGCCTAGTGCTTATGGTGAATTTGGAGATGATGTAGGACCTCATGATGGATGTTATGATGAGTTAGGGCATGTGAGGAGTCTTACACTTCTCACTCCGAACCTAGATTTGGTGTTAGGTATAACCCTTTCGTTCGGAAAGCTTATGAGATCTATGATGAGAGTACACGTGAGGAGTGTGAAGATTTATATTCTCTACCTTTTAGTACTTCTTATCAAGGTCGATATAGTATGAATTGCTATACTAGCTCTAGTAGAGGTTGTCCAATGAGAAAAAGAGGGTATGCATCTCCAAAATTGAGGGGTACTCATGTTCTTTGTAATGTTGATCCGAGAAGGAGTGTACACTCTAGAAAGGTGACCATTTGTGGGATACCGGGATGCCTCATTATGTTAAATGATAGGTAATTTAGTAACTACATCGTTCCATCCATGGTAGACTACTTGGGGTTGTTTCGTGAGCCTTTACTTGTTCCATACTTCTTGGAAGGTTTTAAGGTTACCAAGAGGGACAAGGTTGTCTTTTCCCAATCTGAATACGATGAGGAGGTGTGGTTTGATATTCTTCCATTGACATACAATCATGTATGCTTAGGTGCAGATTAGTTTGCACAACATAGATTTGCAAATGTTCAAAATTGGCCAAATATTTTAGGAGACCGGTGGGTAAATCACCTCGTGATATACATGTTACTTGAGCTGGAAAGAAAAGTGAATACTTACTCCAATCCTAATACTTATGAGAGACAAAGTATTGAGAGGAGTAAGGGTGTGCAAGGTGGTACTCTGAGAGTAGAAAAAGGAGAGGTTGTGTGGAGCGAAGTGAGGGGATTGGCACCAAACCGAGCTAACATTGTTTGTCCTTCTATTTCTAAGGACATTTTTGTAGGTACCTACATGGCAAACGAAGGAGAGCAATGCTGAAGTCAAGTTGCTGCCCAAGCTTGTGGAGATCCTTCACAACATGGAGAAGGAGAGAGTTGACTCAAGAACTTCAAGGTAAAATAGCTAACTCTTAAACTTTTGTGCATGTGAAAGATAATTGTGTGGCTAGTAGCCCATTGAGTGTGTGTAGTAGGTTACTTGTGAGTTTAATGATTCTTTGCCTTTTGTTGATGATATACATGTTGTTAGTGCGAGTAAGCTAATTGATCCTATTGATAACCGAATTGACTCTTCCTATAAGATCAATTTATGTCCACCTAGTGTTGGAGCCTATATGTTGAACAGAAGTACATCATCTTGTGTAATTGGTGTTGATCAACCTATTTGTAAAAATTGTCCACCATTAAGTATGTGTGTAATGTGATTAATCAAACTCAAGTGAGTAAAGTATTTGAAAAATTTGGTCAACAAAAGGGGAGTGAATCCAAGTGCTATTCTTAGGACAATCTTGTTCTTGAAACCACTTTGAAACTTGATATTGATCTCTTAGAGAGTGAGGAACTTGTTTGTTCTAAATCTAGCTGTGGGTTGGATCATGCACTCTTTAGGTATAATGTCTTGTTTGAAAGTGATATAAACACTCCTAGTGAGCCTAGTGGTGAAAAAGATAGTATAGCTTACCTTGGAGTCTATAGCCTATATATTAACCGACTATGGTGTGACAACATTCCTCCTAAAAATGAAAATCTCTTCTTGGAAGATGAGAGTACTCTTAAGGGTAAGGAATGTGTAGTCTTGGAAGTTACTCCTTCTTTTACTTTGTGTGACTTTATTTTTGAGAGTACTTATGGTAATCATTAGGAAACTAGTAGTGAGTATACACATGAGGGCACCTTAGTAGAAGTCAACTTGAGTGATACTTTTCTTTACTCTCTATTTTCTTTCGTTGATATGTATGTTACTATAGAGAGTATGCCATTTAGTTTGGGTGGAGACCACGAGAAAGGGGAGTGTTGTCTAGACCCGTGTCTATGGCCACTCTTCCCATTTGACCCCGGTGCCAAATATGGAAATGGTGATATTGGTGCACCCAAATTTTTGATTGGTCTACATGACAAGCAAAGTGTCACTCTTGGTGAATCCCATAACCAAATCCTTCGTACATCTTTCATTGAGTTTTTAATATTTCATTCAAAGGATCCTTGGGTATATTGCAAACATATGCAACCTTGGCATGTTGAGATGATTTGCTGTGCTAACCCTAACCCTCATGCCATAAGGAATTTGTATTTTGTCCTCACTTAATTTTTGCAAGGATTGGATTTGAGGTTGAATCTTTTTCAAGAAGGGAAGGATGATATATGACAAATAACCATCTTATATTTTGATGACATCTTTAGAGGACAACACATAGAGGCTTAACACTTGGCCACCTCGAGGATATGAGAACATGCATGGAGGATCTATTTTAAGTAATCATTAAACAACCCTATGTGTGAAAGATTGCATGGGGGCTTTTGATGCCAATTCGAGACTACAAGTTTTAAAGCGTGACCCCATGGTTTTTGAGCATTGAAGAAACACCATTCATTAAGGGTATTTTAAGGATTACGCATGTTAAAGAAACAACCCATGACCTCCGCTTTTATTAAGGGTATTTTGGTCCATTACACTATGTAATAAGCTAGGCTATATAGTCTCTTATTAGGTCTTTTCTCTTTAGTTTTTGAATGATGAATGTATGAAACACTTGAAAATCCTCTCTTTTTAGAGTAGACTACCTTAGTGTAGTCTTAGTTAGGGGTTGGAAAAGCCATCCTTAGTTTAGGGCTTGGAAAAGCCAATATTGACCTTTCCTTGGAAACGGTGGATCTTGAGGTGAGTTGATTTCCTCGGTAGTCACCATAAGAGTGTGGTATTGATTTTTACATTCATTAGGGTTAGTTTTAAATACACTTGGTTCTTAATCTTGTAATAATCTTGGTATCACCGTCTGTCCTTTCATTATTTTGGAAATCCATGTGTTATTATGTTTATCGTCTTGTATCCCTTTTTGTTGCTTGTTCTTCTCACGTTTTGTGCACTATTTTGGCATCTTGGTGGGCTGTTTTTGTATCAATTGTGATGTTATTCTAGGTATGGATTGGTTACACTCTTGTTATGGATTCTTAAATTTCCAGCCCCGTAAGGTTACCTTTAAGTTCCTTGGTCAACCAGTTATTTAATTGGAGAGTGGTTCCCTATCTTCTAAGGGGAGGTTTATATTATATCTTAGAGCTTATAGGTTAGTCTTTAAAGGGTTTCTCTATCATTTGGTTTGGGTTAAGAACTCTAACTCAAAAGGGTATTTTTTGCATTTTGTTCTGCTAGTGATTGAGTTTTCTGAAGTTTTTCTAGATGATCTTCCTAGGTGTCCTCCCAATAGGGAGATTGATCTTAGGATTGATTTGGTTTCGGAAACTCATCCAATATCTATACTTCCTTATAGAATGGCTCTAGTAGAGTTGAGGGAACTCAAGGAAAAACTTAAGGATCTTTCAGATAAGGGTTTCATATATCCTTGTGTATTCCTATAGGGTGCACTGATGTTATTCTTGCATTTAAAAGATAGTTCCCATCAGATGTATTTTAACTATCGACAGTTGAATAAGGTGACGGTTAAGAACAAGTATCCTCTTCCTAGAATAGATGACTTATTTGATCAGTTGCAAAGTACCAAATTTTCTTCAAAGATAAATCTTTGGTCTAGATATCATCAACTTAAGATTAAGGAGGTGGATATCCCTAAGATGGCATTTCATACTTTATATGGACATTTTGAGCACTTGATTATGTCATTTGGTTTGACCAACGCCTCGACCGCATTTATGGATTTCATAAATAAGGTATTTCATCAGTTTATGGATTTTTTTATCATTGTGTTCATTGATGACATTTTGGTGTACTCTAAGAGTGAGGTAGATCATGCCAATAACCTCTGTGTGGCATTGTAGACCTTGAAAGAGCAGTGGTTTTATGCCAAATTTTTAAAATGTGAACTCTTGTTTAATGCTGTCACTTTTTGGGTCATATTATTTTTAGTGAGGTGATTATGGTAGATTCACAAAAGGTGGCAGTGGTTAAGAAGTATCCTAGACCAATGACTCTATTCAACATTTAGAGCTTCTTGGGTTTGGTTGGGTACTATAGGAGGTTTGTGGAAAGTTTTTCGATGATAGCTACCCCATTGACTAAGTTGACTCAGAAGAAGGTAAAGTTCTCTTGGTCGGATACTTGTAAGGCTAGTTTTGAGAAGTTGATGGATAATCTAAGTTCGACTACAATTTTGACCTTTTCTGAAGGCAACGAGGGGTTTATGGTTTCCTATGATGCATCCTAGGTGGGAAATAGTTGTGTTTTGAAACAACATGGTTAGGTGATTGCCTATGCTTCTAGGAAGTTAAAGGTACATAAAAGAAACTATCCTACTTATGATTTAGAGCTCTTAGTAGTGGTGTTTGCGTTGAAAATTTTATGGCTCTATTTATATAGAGTGCATATGGATATCCTTTCTGATCATAAGAGTCTACAATATTTGTTCACTCAAAAAATGCTTAACCTCAGGCAGAGGAGATAGCTTGACCTTTCACTACCATCCACGTAAGACTAATGTTGTTGTTGATTCTTATAGCAGGTGGTCCATAGGGAGTTAAGCTCATGTGGATAAGGTGAGATAGGAGTTGATAAAGGATATTCACCGTTTGGTTGATCTTGGAGTTCTCCTTTTAGACTCCAAGAATGGTGGTGTATTGGTACAGGAAGTTGTTCGGTAGTCTCCTAGGATAAAGATCATGGAGAAGAAAATGCAAGATGCTATCTTAACGAAAATCAAGGGTGATGTAGGTGTGTAAAATATAATGGTATTTGAGATCAGTGGTGATGGTACCTTGCAGTACCAAGGGAGGTTATGTGTTGTAAGATCCTATCTTAACTAAAATCAAGGGTGATGTAGGTGTGAAAAAGGTAATGGTATTTGATATCAGTGGTGATGGTACCTTGCAGTACCAAGGGAGGTTATGTGTTCTTGATGTTGATGGTTTGTGAAAAATAGTATTGGCTTAGATGCATTAACCGCGCTATGTTGTTCATCCCAGTTTTATAAAAATGTTTCATGATCTCAAGGAGATGTATTGGAGGAATGGTATAAAGATAGATGTGGCAGATTTTGTCGCCAAATGTTTGATGTGTCAACAAGTAAAAGTTGACCACATGAGGCCTTGAGGCTTGTATTAGGAAATTGAATTGCAAAAATGGAAATGGGTAGTAATCAACATAGATTTCATTACCAATCTTCCTCAGTCTCAGAATTAATTTTATTTGGCTGGGGTCATCATATATAGGATTACAAAGTCGGCTCACTTCTTTCTAGTGAGGCTAACTTTTTGACTGATGATTATGAGAATTTGTATCTTCATGTGATTTTGATGTTGCATAGGGTAACTATTTTGATTATCTTTGAGAATAGTATGCTATTTTTATCTCATTTTTTGGCGGTCATTTTAGAAGGGTTTAGGTACTAAGGTTAGTCTACTGCTTTTCACCAGAAGATGGATGAGCAAGCAGAAAGGACTATTAAGACACTGGAAGATGTGATTCATGCATGTGTGATTGATTATGTTGGTAATTGGGTTAGCAACTACTTCTTGTAGATTATTCTTATAACAATAACTATCATTCAGGTATTGGGATGGCCTCTCTTGAAGTATTGTATGGTAGGAAGTATAGTTCTCCTATTGGGTGGTTTGAGCTTGGGAAGGTGGATACATTTGTCCTAGATTTGGTTTATCAGGCTATGGAGAAGGTAGGTGATTCAGAATAGGCTAAAGGCTGCCCAAAGTCGCCAAAAATCCTATACAGATATAAGTCATAGGGACTTGGAGTTTGATATTGGGGATAGAGTGTTTTTTAATGTGTATCCCATTATGAGAGTAATGAGGTTTGGGAAAAGGGAAAGCTCAGTACCAGGTATGTTGGTTCTTATATGATTTTAGGGAGGGTTGATAATGTTCTGTATGAATTTGAGTTGCGTTCTAGTTTGAGCCTGATTCATCCAGTGTTCCATGTCTCTATGTTGAAAAAGTGTATATGTGATCCTTCAATGGCTGATCCTTTAAAAGGCTTAGGTATCTCGAATTTTCTTTCGTATGAAGAGATCTTGATTGAGATCTTAGATCGGCAGGTTCATCGATTGAAGACCAAGGATGTAGCTTTGGTTAAGGTTTTATGGCAGAACCATAAGGTGTTAGAAAATACTTGGGGAGTGGAAGAGGACTTGAAGTTCAAGTATCCATATTTTCTTGAGGCTCTGAATATTCATGAGAAAGGTATGTGTTATTGAAAATATCTTTATTTTCTAACTTGGTTAAAGAAAGGCTGATTTCCTTGCATATTTGTTTTCTAACTGAGTTAAAGCTTGGAATTTTTATGTTGGGGTGTAATTCATGCTTGTACCACCTTGTTCATTCTTTGGGGATGAAAAATCATAGTGGGGGATAATGAAACACCCTAGGATTTGACTCTTAGCAAATTTCTTGGTTTTTGGCTTCTGGACATCATACGACTTGGGGTACTTGTCATATGATGGGGTACAATTTGGTTGGTCTTGGTCGTATGGTAGCCAGTGTGGGTTTTATGGTTTCTCTCTAAGGTATGGTTAGAACGTAGGATTCATAAGTTAGGGTACTAATGGTAAGGTGTCAATTGTATGTTTTCAAAAGTTTATTTTATGTAACTCTATTCTACCTAGGGTACGATTTTATGGTACTAATCATAAGGTTGGGTACGGTTTAGCTTAGGTTGTCGAATGTTGGATAGTTTTGTCGTCCAAGGTAAGGCCTAGGGTATGAGATAAGGGTACCACTTGTTTCCTAGGGTACGATTAGCATGGGGTGGTCATAACATCCTATGAGAATTTTAAACAGTTTAAGTTGGGGGTAATTGGATATTTCCCCTCATAACCTCTTCAGGCACTATGACTTATAACACTCTCAGGGTATCATTTAAACTATTTGGAATCACTCAATCTCCTTAAACACTCTCAAATTCTCTTAAGGCTCTTGGGTCAAGGCAGGCTAGGTTTCTAAGGCATGTTGCTCCTCCATCATTGTTAGTTCCTACTAAAGAGATTTTTAATGAATTGTTTTCATGGCATAAATATTATATGGTTTTGGGTTTTAAAATATATGTTGGGGGTTTTGGTTACAATGGTTGGTTATGGTTTTCCCATGTCTTTTACTTATGGTTTTCTTTTTATTATGGTGGTTTCCACATTTGGTTGCATGGGAATTGTTAATTTCTACTTGGTTTTGTTTTTGGAAATTATATGCCCCCAATATGTTTGATAAAATGCTATGAAAATGTGTTTGGTTAAAATGTTGGAATTTCATAGAACTATACAAGTTATAACTTGGTAATGGAACCCTAAATTGTATAAATGTTTTAAATAGTTTGGAATGCTTAAATGGTAAGGGTTTAGTGGTCATGGTTGGTCTAATTGAAAGCCTTGTGGGGTACAAGGAAGTCCCCTATGAAAGCATAATAAAGATAACTTGTGGGGAATATTGGATTCCCCCAAGTTAACTTACTAATGTATTCTATCGGTACATTAGAACTCCTTATTATTAAAAAAAGATTGCTAAGGACATTTCTTCAAAGCTATAGTTGGTATGAAGATACAACTACTTATACCCTTGGGTAATAATAAATGGAATGGGGTTTTGGTTGTATGGTAATGACATTAATTCAGAAATAATGGTGGGGTGTGATAGCTAATCGTGAAAGTGTGAGCCAAGTTGACATACACTGGAAGCTAATAAGTGCCCATATGAGGATTGTTCAGAGCGACCATATATGATACTTACGGGATACATAGGAATCCCCTAAGTACACTGTTACACATGATACATGGCGAGCGAAGGGTACTAAAGAATCCCAGACTCCTATGGTATCTCTAGTTTCCCAACTACACGCATCGGGGCTTATTCAGGGGGTTACACTTTACCTATATAGCCCGTGGGTGGTTCTAGGATGGTTAAGCTACACATTCCTATGTTAATTGTTTTAAAGGCATATAAAACTAGGTTCCCTTTCACAGCATAGTTACAAATATTTATGTGTGGTTGTGAATGCATATGGTTGGTTTACTTGGTTTTAAAGCTTTACACTATTTTATCCTTATCTTGAGTGCATACTAGTGTTCACCTGCTAACCTATTTTCAGGCGGCTGTATCGCTATACAATGCAGGAACTAACCATTCTACTCCTCCTACTTAGTGATCTAATTCGGGATCAGCTAGGTCGGATTGAACTGGTGAGCTTCCATACTATGAAAGGCTTTATTTTATGTCAAGGTTGTTTTTACATAGTTTAGTTATTTCATAGACATTGGTTTTTTCTATGCTTGGGGCATGTCCCAACCGGATATTGTTTTACATTTAGTTAGAGAATTTATGGGACTACTATGGGTTGGTATAGGCGGTGTCGACGGTGGTGTCAGCCTTAGTATTGGCATTAGTATTGGGGATGATACTAGATGACTTTATTTATGATTGTTCCATCCTATTATGTTATGGACTCATTTCTAGTTATTGTGTTTTTGGTAAAGTTATTGGTTGGGTATTGGATGGTTGGACTTGCTTGGGTTGGTCACGGTTATGGACCATTCCCAAAGTCTAGAATTGTACAAAATTCTATCTTTTTATATGTTTGGAATTCATCCAACTCAGGGTACGTGTTTAGAGGTTGGGTTAGGTAACGCCGGTGGTCCCTGATCCTAGTTTGGCATGGAATGCCCATTACGATAAGAAAAATATTTGGTTTATGTCAAGTTGGTATAAGACCTTTAGTTTTATGGTCAATTGGGAGCTCTCAAAGCCATGTTGAGTAGAGTTTCTTTTAAGGGTGTGTAGTGCGTCACAATCATAAGAGAGAGGCTCCAAGGCTTTTAGGAAATGTTTCTCTTATTTGTGTTCTATTTTCAAGCTTGGAGTCCTAGACCTGGAGTCTTCTCTAATTCTGTTTGTTCATTTTTTATATCATGCCTCGACTATCTGAACTTCATAGAAACTCCTTAGTCCCAATTGGGGACTATGTTTTTGGACCACACTCATTCATAGGATCCATACTCGGTCTAAGGGTCCTATCCATGATATTTTTGGAGTTCGACTGGTTCCTTCTAGTCTACATCAAGCTCCACAAGTAGATGTGATGAATGTGGAGTTTTGTCAGTCGATCCATGTGATTGCTTAGTTGGTCTCTTCTCATGCTGAGCGTGGTACATTTGGTATTGCATCTTTTGAGGCCACAAAGGTTGGCCTAATCATGAGGTTGAATCTTCCAACTTTTACTGGTGTTAAGGTGCAGGTGGATCCTCATGGTTTTATGGATAAGATGGAAAACAACATCAGGGTCATGTACGCCATGAATATGGAAGGGGTGAATTTTCCTGCTTATCAGATAAAGGATGTGGCATACCAATGTTACGAGGAATAGGATCAGGAAAAGGGTAAGGTTGATAAGTCATCTCCGTGGGAGATTTTCTCTAATTAATTTTTGGATAACTTCTTTCCTTAGGAGTTGTGGGAGCAAAAGTAGATGAATTTGTTAATTTGAAATAGAAGAAGATGTCGGTCAAGGAGTATACATTAAAATTTCATACGTTTTCTAGGTATGATCCAGAATTGGTATCTCATAAGAGGGGCAAGGATAAGAAATTTCACTTCAAGACTATCTCATGAGTTTATCCTTGAAAGCAAGACTGGATTTCTCATCAAGGACATGGAAATCTCTAGGTTTGTAGTTTATATGCAATAGGTAGAGGAGGAAAAGAGAAAATAGGCTAAGATAGTGAAAAGAAGGGAAAGAAGTTCAGGTTCTTTGAGAAGGATAGACAACATCAAGGTAGTCAAGATGATGGTAAGTATCAAAAAAAAAGTGGGGGAGTTATAGTTCTTTTTCCACAGCTAGTCCTTCTTACCCGAAGCAGTCAGGTGATAGATGTCAGAAGGGTGGAGATAATTTAAGGGTACAGGGTGCAAAATCTCAAGCTTGTAGGGCTCAGTCAGCCTCATTATGTCCTCTTTGTAGGTTCTGTGGTTGGTTGAATAGAGGTCTCTATGATGAGGAGAGGTATATGTTCTACAAATACGGTCACCTAGGCCATATGCTTAGAAATTATCTCGTTGGTAACGTTTCTTAGGCATGTTATACCTCCATCATTATTAGTTCCAACTAAAGGTTTGTTTTATCAATTGTTTTCAAGGCATAAATACTGTATGGTTTTGGGTTTTTAAATATATATTGGTTGATTTGGTTACAATGGTTGGTTATGATTTTTCCATGTATTTTACTTATGGTTTTCATATTATTATGGTGGTTTCAATATTTGGTTTCAATATTTGGTTTCATTGGAATGGTTAATTGGTACTTGGTTTTTGATTTGGAAATTCTATGCCCCCAATATGTTTGATAAAATTCCAATGAGAATGTTTTTGGTTAAATTGTTAGAATTTCACTGTACTATGCATGGTATAACTTGGTAATGGAACCCTAAATGGTATAAAAGTTTTAAATTGTTTTGTATGGTTAAATGGTAAGGTCTTGGTGGTTATGGTTGGTCTAATTGAAATCCTAATGGGGTATAAGGCAGTCCCCCAAGCTAGCATAATAATGATTACTTGTGGGGTACAAGGGATTCCCCCTAGTAAACTTAATAATTTAATCTATGGGTACATGGGAATCTCTTTTTCTTAAAAAAAATGGCTAAGGACATTGCTTCCAAGCAATTGTTGGTATGACGATACCACTACTTATAAATGGAATGGTTGTTTGGTTATGTGGTAATGGCTTTAATTGGGCAATAATGGCAGGGTGTGATATTTAACCATTAAGGTATGAGTCCAATGGATTGACACTGGTAACTAATGTTTTGCCGAGATGTGGATTGGTCAGGGCGACCATATATGATACTTGTGGGGTACACGGGAATCCCTTAAGTACACTTGTACACACGTACCATAGAGAGCGAAGGGTACTAAAGAATCCCCTACTCTTATGGATTCTCTGGTTCGTCCAGCTACACCCAACTGGGCCCGTGTAGGGGGTTACACTGGACCCATATAGCCCATGGGTGGTTCTAGGAAGGTTATGCTACACATACCCAGTTTAATGGTTTTAAAGGCATGCTAAACCTAGTTTAATTTCCTAGCATGGTTATGTATGTATATAGATAGTTGTGAATCCATATGGTTGGTTTACTAGGTTTTAAAGGTTAGCACTATTTTATCCTTATCCTGAGTACATGCTAGTGTTCACCCGCTAACCCATTTTCAGGTGGCTGTATCCGCACGCGATACAGGACCTACCATTCTACTCCTCTTTCTTAGTTATCAATTTGGGGATTAGCTTAGTCGGACTGAAGTGGTAAGGTTCCATATTCTAAAAGGTTTTATTTTATGTAATAGATGTTTTTACATACTTTGGTTATTTTATAGACATTGGTTTTTCCTATGGTTGGGGGCATGTACCAACTGGATATTGTTTTACTTTCGGTTAGAGTATTTACATGACCACTATGGGTTAGTATGGACAGTTTTGGCAGTGGTGTCAGCCTTAGTGTTAGCACTGGTAATGAGGCTGATACTGGATGACTATATTTATGATTGTTCCATCCTATTATGTTATGGACTGGTAGTAGGTTAATTTTTTTGGTATGGTTACTGATTGGGTATTGGATGGTTGGACTTGCTTGTGTTGGTCACTGTTATGGACCTATTTCGGAGTCTGGAATTGTACAAAACACTATCTTGTTATATGTTTAGAATTCATCTGACTCAGGGTATGTGTTTGGAGGTCAGGTTAGGTAATGGGGGTGATCCCTGATCTTGGTTTAACTTGGGATGCCCATTACGACAAGGCACTAATTAGGTTCATGTCAAGTTGGAATCAAAGCTTTAGTTTATGGTCAGTTTGGAGTCCTCAAAGTCGTGTCGAGTAGAGTTTCTTTTAAGGGTGTGTAGCGCGCCACACTCATAAGAGAGAGGGTACAAGGAACTTAGGAAATGTTTATTTTCTTTCTGTTCTGTTTTTGAACTTAGAGAGCAAGCCCTAGAATATTCTCTAATTTTATTTGTTTGCTCTTCAGATCTTGCCTCGATAATCTGAAGTTCATGGAAACTCCTCTTTCCCAACAAAGGTCAATGTTGGTGGGACACGCTCTTCTCATAAGATCCATACTTAGTATAGAGGTCTAGTACCAGATATTTCTGTAGTTCCACCAATTCTTTCTAGTCCTCCTCTGGCTCTACGGGTAAATGTGATGAATGTAGAGTTTCTTTAGTCGATCCATATGACTGCTTAGCTGGTTACTTCTTATGCTGAGCATCGTGTATCTAGTATTGTATCTTCTAAGGCCACAAGCGTCGGCTTGTTCATGAGGTTAAATTCTCCAAGTTTTACTAGTTTTATGGTGGAGGATGATCCTCAGGGTTTCTGGATGAGATGGAAAAGATCTTCAAGGTCATGCTGGCCACGATTATGGAAGGCATGAAATTGTATGCCTAACAATTAAAGGATGTGGCGTATCAATGTTATGAGGAATGGGATCAGGAAATGGGTGATGTTGATAAGTTATCTCAATGGGAGAATTTCTCTAGTGCATTTCTGGGCCACTTTTTTCCTCAGGAGTTATGGGAAGCGAAAGCGAATGAATTTGTTAATCTAAAATAGGGGAAGATGTTGGTCAAGGAGTTTACCTTAAAATTTCACAAATTGTTTAGGTATGATCCGGAATTGTTGTCTTATATTAGGGCTTAGATAAGAAAGTTCGCTTTGGGACTATCCCGTGAGTTGATCCTAGAAAGGAAGGCTGCATCGCTGATTAAGGACATCGATATATTTAGGTTGGTGGTTCATATGAAACAGCTGGAGGAGGAAAAGAGACAACAGGCTTTGGTAGGGGAAAGACAGGGTATGAAGTTTAGGTTCTTTGTGAAAGACAACAACAAGGTATCGGGATGATGGTAAGTGGCCAAAAAAGAAGTGGGGGAGTTCTAGTTCTTTCTCCACAGCTAGTGCTCCTTACCCAACGCAATAGAGTGATAGATGGCAGTAGGGTGGCGATAAGTTTAGGGAACAGTGTTCCAAATCTAAATCTAGCGGGGATCAGTCACTTGTATCGTGTCCTCCTTATAGGTTTTATGGTTGGTTGTATCAAGATCTCTGTGATGAGGGAATGGACAGGATCTTCATATATGGTCAGCCAGGCCATATGCTTAGAAATTATTTAATTGGTAAGGTAGCTTAGGGAGAGAACAAGGTTTTTGTAGCCTATTCATCCGCTCCTGTACCCAAGGTTGCTGCTTCTGTATTTGTTTGGCCGGAATAGGTTATATACCCAAAATCCATAAGTTTTTGGAAAGCCAAGATCTGTGGTGTTTTATTCTTACTGTTTCTACAGATAGGGAGATTGAGTTTTGGATTGATTTGGTTCTAGACACTCATCCAATATCTATTTCTCCTTATAGAATGGCTCCTTTGGAGTTGAGGTAACTCAAGGAGAAACTTAAGGATATATTAGATAAGTGTTTCATCTATCCTAGTATATCCCCATAGGTTGCACCAGTATTATTCGTGCTTAAAAATAATGGTTCCCTTTGGATGTTTATTGACTATTCATAGTTTAATAAGGTGACTATTAAGAACAAGTATCCTCTTCTTAAAATAATAGACTTGTTGGATCAGTTGCAAGGTTCCAAATTCTTTTCAAAGACAGATCTTCTGTCTGGGTATTATTAGCTTAAAATTAGGGAGGTGGATATCCCTAAGATGACATTCTGTACTCAGTATGGGAATTTTGAGTTCTTGGCTTGGTCAATTAGTTTGTCCAATTCCTTGGTGGCATTCTAGGATTTGATGAATAGATTATTCCTTCAGTTTCTTGATCTGTTTATCATTGTTTTTAGTGATGACATTTTGGTGTACTCTAAGAGTGAGGTAAATTATGCCAATAACCTCTGTGTCTTGTGCGGACCTTGAAATAGCAGTAGTTGTATGCCAAATTTTTTACATGTGAATTTTTGTTGAATGTTGTCACTTTTTTGAGTCGTATTATTTCTAGTGAGGGGATCATAGTGGATGTACAAGAGGTGGCTATAGCTAAGTAGTGGCCTAAACCTACGACTCCAACCAATATTTAGAGCTTCGTGGGTTTGTCTACGTACTATGATTTTGTGGAAAGTTTTTTTATGATAGCTGCCCCATTGACTAAGTTGACTCAGAAGAAGGTAAAGTTCTCTTGGTCAGATACTTATGAGGGTAGTTTTGAGAAGATGAAGGATAAGCTAACTTCATCTTTGATTTTTACCTTTCCTGAAGGCAATGAGGGGTGTATGGTTATTATGGTACATTTCGGGTGGGACTTAGATGTGTTTTGATGTAGTATGGTAAGGTGATTGCATTTGTTTCTAGGAAATTAAAGGTACAAGTAAGGTAATACGCTACCCATGATTTGGAGATTCTAGCGGTGGTGTTTGCATTAAAATCTAGTAGCACTATTTAAATGGAGTGCACGTAGAAATTTTTTCTGATCATAAGAGTCTATAGTATGTATTCACTCTGAAAGAGCTTAACCTTAGGTAGAGGAGATGTCTTCAGCTTCTCAAAGTCTATGACATGAGTCTTTACTATCATCTAGATAAGGATAATCTTATTGCTAATGCTCTTAGTGGGTTGTCCATAAGGAGTTTAGCTCATATGGACAAAAAATGTTAGGAGTTGGTGAAGTATATTCATGGCTTGGCTAATTTTGTAGTTTGCTTTTTGGACTCTGATAATAGTGGTGTGTATGTAAAGAAAGTGGATCAATCGTCTCTTGGTGCAGAGATCAAAGAGAAGCAAATGCTAGATCTTGTCTTGATAAAAATAGAGGGTGATGTAGGTGGGTAAAACGTAATGGTATTTAAGATCAGTGGTGATAGTACCTTGCATTACCAAGGGAGGCTATCTATTCCTATCATCCATGGTTTTTGAGAAAGGGTATTTGCAAAGGCACATAAATCGCGCTATGTTGTTCTTCCCAATTCTATGAAAATATATCATGATCTCAATGAGATGTATTGGTGGAATATTATAAAGATAGATGTGGTTGATTTTGTGGTCAAATTTTTGATGTGTCATCAAGTGAAAGTTGAGCACATGAGGCCTGGAGGCTTGTATTAGGAAATTGAATTTCTTGAATAGAAATATGAAGTAATCAACATGGATTTTGCTACCGATCTTTCTCAGTCTCAAAACCAATATGATTAGGTTTGGGTCACCATGGATAGGATGATATGGTCAGCTTACTTCTTTACAGTGAGGACTTACTTTTTGATTGAGGATTATGCAAGGTTGTATCTTTATGAGATTGTGAAGCTATATGTGGTACCTATTTTGATTATATCTTATAATGGTATGCATTTTTTATCTCACTTTTAGCTATTGTTTTAGAAGGGTTGGTCAGTGAGGTTAGTTTAAGTATTACTTTTCACCCAAGATGGATGAAAAAGTAGAAAAAAACTATTAAAAAATTAGAAGATATGATGCATTCATGTGTTGTAGATTATGGTTGTAATTAGGTTGAGCATCTACCATTTGTAGAGTGTTCATACAACAATAGTTATCATTCTAGCATTGGGATGGCCCCTTTTGAGTCAATGTATGGTAGGAGGTGTAGATCTCCTATTCGGTGGTTCAAGCTTTGTAAGGCAGATATGTTTGGCTTGGATTTGGTTTATTGAGATATAGAGAAGGTAAAGGTGATTCAAAATAGGCAAAAGGATTCCTAAATTCACCAAAATTTATATGTAGATATAAGTTATAGGTAATCAGAGTTTGAGGTTTGGGAATGGGTGTTCCAAAAGGGAGTAATGCAGTTTAGGAAAAAAGGAAAGCTCAGTCCCTGGTATATTGATCCCTATATGGTTTTAAGGAGGTTTTCTATTATTGCATATGGATTGGAGTTGCCTTTAAGTTTGAGCTCCATTCATCTGCCATTCCATGTCTCTATGTCGAGAAAGTGTATAGGTGATCCTTCATCAGTTATTCCTTTAGAAGGATTAGGTATCTCAGATTTTCTATCTTATGAAGACATCCCGACTAAGATCATGGATCGATAGGTTTGTCGATTTCCATCAAGGATGTAGCATTGGTTAGGGTTACATGGAGAAATCACAATGTGGAAGAAAGTACTTTTGTAGCGAAAGAGGACATGAAGTACAAGTATCCGTATTAGTTTTGTGCTTTAAATATTAATACAAAAGGTATGTGTTCTTAATCACATCTTTTTTTCTAACTTGGTTAAGGAAAGGTTGATTTCCTTGCCTCTTTGTTTTCAAACATAGTTAAAGGTTTGAATGGTGATGTTGGGGTGTAATTGATGCTTGTAATCCATCCTATGGGGATTTTAAGCAGGTTAAGTTGGGGGTAATTTGGGGATTTCCCCTCATAACCTCATAAGGTCCCATGACTTATAACAGTCTTGGGATATTATTTAACCTAACTACAATCACTCAAACTCTCTTTAAACACTCTCAAATTCTCTGAAGGATCTTGGGTCAAGGAAGGCTAGGTAATCATCAATAGGATCAACTTGGGGCTTCCAAGGGTGATTTCTCTCTGTTATATTCTCAACCTAAGGCATGTGACTCCTTCCTCATTGTTTGTTCCAACTAAAGGTATGTTTTATGAATTGTTATCATAGCATAATTATTGTATGGTTTTGGATTTTCTAATATATGTCGGGGTTTTTGGGTACAATGGTTGGTTATGGTTTTCCCATGTGTTTTACTATGGTTTCATATTAATATAGTAGTTTGTACATTTGGTTGTATAGGAATGGTTAATTGGTACTTAGTTTTGGATTTTGAAATTTTATTCCCCCAACAACTTTGATAATATGCCTATGAGAATGTTTTTGGTTTAATTGTTGGACTTTCATTGAACTATGCAGATATAACTTTGTAATGGAACACTAAATGGTATAAATGGTTTGCAATGGTTAAATAGTAAGGGGTTGGTGGTTATGGATGGTCTAATTGAAAGCCTTGTCGGGTACATTGTAATCCCCCAAGCAAGCATAATAATGATCACTTGTGGGGTACATGGGATTCCCTCAAGTCATCTTAATAATGTAATCTATGGGTACATAGGAATCTTTTTTTCTTAAAAAGAATGGCTAAGGACATCGCTTCCAAGCTATAGTCAGCATGACGATACCACTATTTGTAGCCTTAGTTAATAATAAATAGAATTGTGGTTTGGTTGTATGGTAATTGTTTTAAATGAGCAATAATAGAGGAGTGTGATAGCTAATCATGAAGGTGTGAATCCAATGGACGGGCACTCAAAACTCATCTTTACCGACATGAGGATTAGTCAGGGAGACCATATATAATACCTACTTGGTACATAGGAATACCCTAAGTACACTTGTACAGATGCACCATGAAGAGTGAAGGGTACTCAGGAATCCCCTGCTCCTATGGTATCCCCAGTTCCTGTGGATACACGCATCAGGACCCATTCAAAGAGTTTCACTAGACCCATATAGCTCAAGGGCGATTCTAGGACGATTAACCTAGACATACCTAGGTTAATGCTTTAAAAGGCATGCTAAACCTAGTTACCTTTCCCAGCATAGTCATATATATGTATGTATGGTTATGAATGTATATGGTTGGTTTACTTGGTTTTAAAGGTTGTTACTATTTTGTTCTTATTATGAGTGCATGCTAACGTTCACCCGCTAACCCATCTTTGAGCGTCTATATCACCATGCGATGTAGGAATTGGTAATTTTACTCTTTCTTAGTGATCGGATTCGGGATCAGCTTGATTGGATTAAAGTGATAAGCTTCCATATTCTGAAAGGCTCTATTTCATGTCAAAAATGTTATTACATACTTCAATTATTTCATAGACATTATTTTTGCCTATTGTTAGGGTTATGTCCCAATCGAATATTACTTACTTTTGGTTAGAGACTTTGTGGGACTACTATGGGTGTGTATGAGTTATGTCGCCAGTGATGTTAGCCTTAGTATTGGGATTGGTATTGGGGTTGATACCGGATGACTGTATTTATGTTTGTTCCATCCTATTATAATATGGACTCATAGTTCATTATTGTTTTGGTTTTGGTATGGTTATTGGTTGGGTATTGGATGGTTATACTTGCTTGGGTTAGTCATTGTTATGGACCTATCCCAGAGTCTGGAATTGTTCAAAATGCTATCTTGTTATATGTTCAGAATTTATCATACTTATTTTACTTGTTTGGAGGTTGGGTTGGGTAACAGGGATGGTCCCCGATCCTAGTTAGACTTGGGATTCCCATTACAGCAAGTCCCTGATTCGGGTCGTGTCAATATATTATGGATTACTTATTCCCTTGATTTTCACCCTCTAGGCATATGGGGGCCCAAATTTAGTTATTTACTTTTCCGTACTTACTTTCTTATAGAGGGCAGTTTGTACTGATAGTTATATGTTCTTTAACAGCATATGGAGCATTATTCCAGGTTTTCCACTTTTACCGTGACTTAGCTTCATTTTCTTGCACTTTGATTGTAGTTATATTGTAGTTTAACTCTGTCGAAAGATGATGCCTACTGAGTACCTATGGCTTTAGTGCACATACTACACTTTGAAGCTTTTTTATGCAGATTTAAGTACTAGTGATCGTCGCTAACAATACGATCATGCTGGTTAGAGTTTAGAGATAGGGTGAAATCTCAAAACTAAAGTTTACCTTTTCTCCTTCTTCTACTTTTATTAGTCTATCATTAGTCGAGACTAATGTATATTTGACCATTGGAGTACTAATATTCTTTTGTTAGTGGCTCTTGTATTGAAATTACTAGATCGTTGTAATGACACCCCATGGCATTTTAGTTTTTCTGCTCATTTTTACAATTTAGAGCTTTCCAATAGTGCTCCAACTTATCTATGGCTTGCTGGAATTCACAATTTGGTTATCAAATAGTTTGTTTGGTTTTTTGAGCCAATTCCCTATTTTGAAGTCTTTGCTTGTTCAAATTGGCTATTGAATAAAAAATTAAGCCAATCGACATCATATGCCAATTCTAACTATTACAACCATATCAGAACGTCGGTTTTAGGCTAGGGGACCCTTATTCTAGGTTTTGGGACTCCTGGACTCATTTTGAGTTATTGGCCTAAAGTTAAAATAATGGCACATGTTTATGGGACAAACTTTTCATTGAAATTACCTCGAATGGAAATTTTGATTTTTCTATTAAGTTTGGAACATTAAATATGATAGGGTAGCATAATTCATTTGTGTATTCGAGGTTCTGAATGAATCTCGAGGTGTTGGTGAATACTTGGAATATTCCAAGTCTCAGCTGGTTCTAGTGCATCACCTAAGAGACCAGTTAACTGCTTAAGCAACCTAGCATTCCCAGTAGGTATCGCTTAAGAGATGCTTTAGGCACTTAACCGATGGCAGCTTAACCGGCCAAAGGTCACTTGTTCGATAATTGTAGTAGTAACAAGTATCGCTTAAGCGACACTTGATCGCTTAAGAAATGTCCTCTTAAGCAACCCAATGTCCAGTTAAGTGAAACTTGTATGCCTGGGAACAAAATAAATTCCCCACTTATCCCGATTTAGTCAATTTTTGACCCATTCTCAAGATTGTAAAACACTAAAAAATGTGAAAACTTTGGAGAACTATTGTTGTGTGATTTTATAGTGTTCGTAAGATCGAGTAGAGCATTTATTCTCTGAATTCGTGGTTAGTTTCTATCAATTTCATGATTTAATCCTTTATCTTTTTCCTAAATCCCTATAATACTGGTGTGTTGATTGCATCACCATTAAAGTGCGTAATTCACCCAATTTCTTAAGGGAAAGTGTTCCTCGAGAATAGAGGGATGTTTTTTCTATTTTGAAGTTAGATGCCACAAATGAGACCTACATGGGATATTTACGTAATTGTAGACCCAAAGCACAATAGTGAAATAAGGGTATCATTGTTCTCATTTTGATGAGTAGATTGTGATTTGATTACGTGGCATCTTGTAAAAACTTCTCAGAAAAGGAAATCAATGGTTTAGAGAATTATTTGTGCTTTTATTTAGCGTCCAAGTAGGCTAGTTTCACGACTAGAACAAGGGCATGGCCTTTAGGGGTATCTAAAGTCCACCAAGGACCGGTGACCACCCCCTTTGCCTAACCACATATAACATAGCTCACCTAGCAGTGACTGAAATCCGAACATATAACAAGATAGAAAGATAATAAAATCAAGGATGACTAAAAGTGTCAACATAAATACCCAATCCACAGTAATATCCATGAAGCCTCTACTAATCCAAAAGAAACCAACGTCGGGACATGCCCCTGACTCTTCCAATAACAATAACAATGTCAATGATAATGTTAATGTGAAGTCTTCCATTCTAAGTCATGAAAGAAACAGATGAAATGATCAAGTCTTCCTAAGAATGAATGTGTACCACTTCACATCAAATGATCGATTACATGATTTGATCCACCTAACACTACGAAGGAAAAGTATTATTGCCTTCAAACCATAAATCATGTGGGGATACAATATCTGGAGATGATTAGTGGTTTGAGTACTAGCATGTAACTCAGGGGTAAAGGATAAAATAATACCAAGTGAAATCAAATTCAAAATCACACACATCATCATATCCCTGTATAAGTATTATGTCAGGATAGGGAAAAAGGCTTTGAAATAAGTAAAACTTTCTCCTAGAATATGAAATTCAACCATCATAAATAGGCCCCCATGGGATATATTGGTTCATCTCCCCCTCCTGAAAGGTCCATAGTGCGTGCTAGCCACATGTACTGGAGGTATCTAGGAAGAATAGGGAATTACCTGAACCCACGTTAATCCAAGATACAATTATATTAATAGTGTGAACTATGCACGCGGTCATCAAGAACAAACCTCATGTCAGCAAACATGACTTTCCAGTACAAGTTATCCAAGACCTACAGATTCACGACTTGGCTACATATCCCCCATCAAGCCTAAATTAAAACAAGTTAACGTAACCAATTTTAACAAATGATTTAACTTTTAAGTATGACCATGGGTATCGTCATACCCTTACATTTTCAAGCTTAACTCTATGCCATAACAATCATATAAACTTGGGGTAATGCCTCGACCTTTTTTGTTCATTAAATCAACCATAGCCAGCAAGGCCATTAAAATTCATGTTCATCATTTAACCATTTATTAAATACAATAACATAGGTGAGTAAGTCAAACCAACTGACAATCCCACAATTCTAAGTTACTTACACGAGCGTGTTTAGGGAACATAATTATTCAAAACCAATTTCCAAGTTTAAAGGATCGATATGGGGAGAAACCTTGACCCTCATTCCAAATCCCACACCCTTTCTCCTTAGTTATCAAAAACATCAATTTCAAAGAATGAGTAACAGACCAAAACCATGGGAAAACAATTCAAGGATCAATCATTGCAAAACCCTTAACCATAAAAATATCCACATTTAAATCCATCCAATTAAACTATTTAAAACACATGATTTTCATGAAATAAGAGTTGGGGAAAAGTAACATTCCTAAAATAATAAGATTTAAGGAGATAAATAAACCCTTAAGACCCTAGATGACCAACTTCTTGGAAGCCCTAAGTATCTTGACCTTGGAGATACTTTAGAGTTTGAGAGAGTTATTTGAGTGTTAAAGTATTGAAAATAACATCCCAAGGGTGTTTTATAATCGTGGGTATTAAGTGAGGAAAGAGGGAAAGACTAAAATTCCCTTAATAAAAAAGTTGATTAATTATCGTCAGTGACTATGGGCCACAATACAACTTGTAAGGACTCACTATGACTCGTCACCATGAGTCGTAGTATGGATAGTAGCTAAGGGACCCTTCCAAGCAATGTTACAACTCACACCCTAAGAAACCTATGAATCATAGGTTCCACGTTGTAGTCAAGACAGAACACTTTGGGTATCACTTTAGTTAGCCTATGGATGGGGTCTTATGACACTTTTTTAGTCTTTACGACTCGCAGCCTTTAGTTGTAGTCACAATAAAAACTCTAGGCCAACATACTGGAAAGGCTACAATTCGGCCCCTAACACCTTCAATGACACGTTACAACTCACAAGGAGAGTCATAGCCTAAGTAGTAAGTTTAAAATTCAGAAATTTTTCAAGGATCAAAATTTGCGGTGTTTCATTCTCCCCCATTAAGATCATTCATCTTATAATGATTGAATAATGCACCCCTTAGAACGATTTAATACTGAATACAAGAACATATACCATGAACAAAGACAGCAAAATACCTTAAGTATGAGTATTTGGAATGGGGAATAAGAATGGGTATTTGGAATTCATGTCCTCTTTAGCTTCCCAAGTAGCTTCGTTAAACCTTTTGTTCCTCCATAGAAACTTTATTAAAGCCACCTATTTTGTCCACAACCTATGGACTTGCAATCCATGATCTCAACCGAGACCTCCTTGTACTACAAGGAGTCAAAAATACCAATGCTTTTTAATAGAACCACCAAGAAAGTGTCACCCAGACACTTCCTCAATTTAAAAACATGAAAAATCGAGTGAACAAAAACCAAATAGAGAGGAAACTCTAACTCATAAGCCACATTACCCACTCTCTTCAAAATTAAATAAGGACCCACATAATGGAGACTAAAATCCCCCTTCCTTCCAAACCATGTTACTTCCATTATAGGAGATACCTTCAAGAACACCCAATCGCCAACATAAACTTCCAACTCTCTTAGCCTTACTTCTGTAGAGGATTTTTTGCAACTTTGAGTATCTTAAGCCTATCCTAGATAACTTTCACCTTTTCTAAAGCCTGATAAACTAAATTAGGATGGAATAACCCAGCCTTGCCTACCTCAAACTACCCAATAAGAGAGTGACATCCCCTACCATACAAAGTTTCAAATGAAGCCATCCCAATTCTAAAGTGATAACTATTATTATAAGAGAACTCAATGTGAGGTAAATAATCAACCCAGCTACCACCAAAGTCAAAGACACAAGCCTAAAACGTACCCTCAAACATGTGAATGGTCTTCTCTACTTATCCATCTGCTTGAGGATGAAAAATGGTGCTAAGTGTTACCTTAGTTCCTAAACCTCTTTGAAAAGAACTCTGAAAGTGATATGAAAACTAAGTACCTTAAGCAGATATAATGGAAACTAGATAATGATGAAACTTCATGATTAGCTAAATAAATAGATTAGCATATTCTCAACAAAATAATTAGTCTTTACTGGTAATAAATGAGAAGAGTTGGTCATCCTATCCACGATGACATAAATCAAATCAAACTGACTACAACACTGTAAAAGACTGGTGATAATATCCATATTAATCACCTCCCACTTACACACAGGCAACTTAATTTCTTAAAATAACCCACCAGGACTCAAGTTCTTTACTTTCACTTGTTGACACACCTTAAACTTAGCCTAAAAATTTGTCACATCCTATTTCATGTTATTCCACTAATAGATCTCTTTCAAATCATGGTACATCTTCATCGAACCAGGATGAACAATGCATTTCAACTTATTAACTTTAGCCAAGATCCTCTCTTGCAGCCCATCCACATTGGGAACCCATAATCTACCTTGGTACCACAAGATACCATCACTATTAATATAAAAACCCATCACCTTATGGCAACCTACATCATCATTGATTTGCATCAAGATAGGGCCTAAGACCAATCTCTCCTTCACCTCAGTACTAAGAGATGACTTTTCCACCTCTTGCACAATCACACCACCATTATTAGATTCCAACAGATGAACTCCAAGATTATCCAAATGTTGAATATCCTGTACCAAGTCTCATTTTTCCTCATCAACATAAGATAAGCTCCCCATGGACAACCTGCTAAGAGCATTAGCAATTATGTTTGCTTTACTTAGATGATAATGAAGACTCATATCATAGTCCTTGAGGAACTAAGCCATCTCCTCTACTAGAGATTCAACTCCTTCTTGGTGAACAATTATTGCAAACTCTTATGGCCTATGAAAATGTAAACATAAAACCCATATAAATAGTGATGCCAACTCTTTAGAGCTAAAACCATAGCTAATAACTCTTAATCATGAGTCGAATAATTATTGTTACGTCCAAGCACACATGCAAGTTTATGTGGCCTCATATAGTAGTAAAGTGACCCTATAAAATCCAAGTATCGATCCCACAAGTAAAGTAAGCAATGTGAGAAAGTAATTTGCTTGAACAATCAATGAGTGGAAACTTAGGGTCAACGCTTGATGTGTGAGCTTATGCTAACACATTTAAGGCTTTTAACTCTAAATAATTGCAAGGTCTCGAGAAACTTTAGTTATTTTTAATTATTGTATATTTGATTTTGCAGTTTAAGCTGATATGATAGAGAACTAACATGAAATAAAGCAAAGAAGTTGAAATTTGAAAAAATCTGAAGACAAGTGTGGCCGATGATATTTGTGATAAGTCATCAGCCTTGTGATGAGGTACTAGGTTGGTCATCTTTAGTAGATAGAGAATTGGCTTGAAATGGAAGTTGTGATGACATTTAGTGATAGGTCGTCAAGGGTCTGATAAGTTATCAAGTTTGTCGTCAGTTTTAAACAGGGAATGAGTTCCAGCTAGTAGAATCGACAATATATTTTGTGATAGGCTATCATAATGGAGTTAAGTCATCAAGAATGACATTAAACTTAGGCAGGACATGAGAATTGTAGCAAAAGTATGACGACATTTCTGATAAGTTATCACAGTCCTGATAAGCCGTTAGAAGTTCTCGTCAACCTAATACAGGACAAGTTCAGATTTAAAAAAGAGCTGACGACATTCTAGATAGGTCATTAGGATCCTGATAAGGTGTCACCAATAGTTATCATCTTTTTTGAGAAAATGTTGTAACCTTAATTTTGTTTCCTTATTTAGGGTAAACTATTTAAAGCTTTATTTTAGGGTTTTCTAGACATAGACATTAGTGTTGTTATTATCATTATTATTCCATCAAAGGTCGACACCTTGAGGTTTGGACAACATATTTTAATATTTTTCTCACTTTACTTCTTGACTTTAACAACAAAACTATTTTTTGAGATATTATTATCAGTATTTTGGGATTTCTCCTTTGTGATCTAATCTGTGATTCACTAGTTATTATTTATCTCTGTATGTTTATCTTTCAAATAATAAATTCAATTATGTGTATCATTCATTACATCATGAGTGGCTAAACTCCATTAACCTGAGTTATGGGATCTAGGGTTAGGTCTTGATGAAGTTCTAAGTATTCAAGATTCAAAAGGTGGTAGGATTTCTTCATAATTTGGAGTTTTAATTAATGTCTGTTTGTTGCAAATAGTAGACATACCTGCTTTAATTAGCTTGAGAAATAAATCAAATATAGTAGGAAGTGAATTATCAACAGGGACTCGAAAATACTTTGTTTAATAATCAGCGCTGCAACAAGGTTGGTTAATCTAAGGTAAAATATGGACAGTAAATTGAAATTCCCTAAGTCGGAGAGGATTAGGGAATTAAATGCTTATGTAGGTCAAGAGACATTTAAGCATCGATAAAGATTGTTTGTTATCCTACCCATCGTGAGAATCTTGAATCACTTTTAGCATTTGTCATGTACCAAAAGCCCTAGTGAACATAATTCTGGTTATTTCATAAACTCTTAATTTAAAAACACCGAAAGTAAAGTGACAAACAACAACATGTCAAACCTAAACCCCCATTTTAGGAATCATTAAACTATCAGTGGATTTAATCACAAATAACTTGAGTTCACACCATATTCTTTGTGGGATTTGACCCCAACTTAGTTGGGTTTTATATTGGCAATGATCGCTTACACCCATTCAAGAGTGTAATATAAGCGTTATCAAAAATGGCATCGTTGTCGGGGAATACAGTTGTAAGCTGAAGTTTGTATGCGCTAATAGATTGTTAGTTAAGTTTCCTATATTTATGTTTATTTGTTGTTTTCTTTATTTACTGGATTTTATAGTATGTTCCAAGCACTAAAAGTTCCAAAGAAATTTTATACCACTAAATCTGTAACTGCAACGAATAGGAAGAATGGCAAAACAGCAAAAGGCTGATAGACTGGTGCCTTAGCTAGAGCTCAGGTGAATGTGATAAATATTAGGTAACATGCATGACAACCAAAAACTTAGGACTAAGATTTAGGGGATGAGGAGTTATTGAACATTGATAACCCAAGGCGTGTAGAGTAGATACCTGCATAAGTACTATAAATATTAATCCGAATAGTCCATTCCAATGAAGACAAGAGTACCAGCCGGCCTAGTATGATCTAAATAATGATGATAATGGCATGGACGAGGTAGGTGCAATGGGTGCAATTATTCCTCAACTGTTGGCACTTGGAGCGAAGTTCAACATTGCGAGTACTATGATCTAACTCATCAATCTGAAGGGGTTATTTGGTGGACTTCCTGGAGAATATCCGAACCTATGTCTGGTCAATTTTTTCACCATTTGTAAATTATTTAATAACCCAGGAGTGGGCCAAAATACTATTCGATTGAGGTTGTTCCCATTGTCTCTGTCTGGAGAGGCAACAGCTAAATGAGCTTATGCCTGATTGTATCACTCACTGGAGGTAATTGAAAGAAACATTCCTAGAATGGTTTTTTCCACTCTCTAGGAGGGTACAGTTGAGGGACAAAATCAGCAATTTTAGACAGCTTCCTACTGAAGCTTTACGTGAGACTTGGGAGAGATTCAAGAAGATGCTAACACAGTGTTCGAACCATAATATGTCATACCTACACTTGATGGCGACTTTATGCAGGGCCCTCAACTCTGTAACAAAGCCGATTATAGATAATGATGCTGGTGGTTCATTTATTGATCTATCTTTTTAAGATTCCTCAGATATGCTAAATAGGATGACCAAACAAAGTCAGGCTTGGCCTACCGGGGAGTCTATGGTAGCAAGCCCCACTATTTTTGTTGGTATTTCTACTGAACAATACAAGAGAGATAAGGAGCAGGATCAAGACATGGCCCATCTAAAGACTCAGATAAACTTACTCACCAAGCACTTAATATCAGGGAAGACTGAGAAAGTAAAGTGGTAACATCTCAAGATCGAGTAGATGTGGAGCCTGAAGAAGAGGCGAATTATGTTAATAATCAGGATGGCTTCTGAGGAAATAGCCAAGAGAATCAATATTAGAACATTTATTACAAGCCTAGTTACAAATACTGGGAGCAAAGAAACTGGAGAAGTAATAATAACAACATTGGTTTATATGTTCCTCCTAGAAATTGGGAAGCTACTAAACTAGCTCTAGAAAGATGTCCATGGCGGACGTGATGGAGAAATTGTTAAAGGGAGTTGAGGCAACAAATTGTGGTTCAACCACTATGATGACCGATCTGACATCCCTCAGTCAGTTAGTGCACTCACACTCCACTTTCAATAAATAGTTAGAGCAACAGATGAGCCAATTTTCTGCTATATTTAACCAGAGAAAAAGAGAAACGTTACCCAGAAATAAAGTATAGAATCCATGGAATGATAGCTCATGTATGGCAATTAGCACTAGGAGTGGTAAGATATTACCTAGCCCTTTTATGGGCAAAACTGTAGATAGTGAGGTAGTTGTTGATAAATTCGAAGAAAGAAATTCGGTGGAGTTTGAGAAGCTGGATAGTTCTGTTAATGCTTTAGAGAATGAAAGAGTGAAGGAAGAGGAAGTAGTGTTAAAACTATCCCAAGATCACCACCTCCCTTTCCTCAATGATTGAAAAAGAAGGCTGATAATGCAAAATTCAAAAAATTCCTTGCAATGCTCAAGAAATTGACAATAAATGTGCCTTTGGTTGAGGCACTTAAGCAAATGCCACGATACACGAAATTCATGAAGGACCTTATGACTAAGGAAAGAGTTATGAGCTATGAATTAGAGAAAAATCTCCACAATTATAGATTTATTTCTACAAGGACCTTTGTGCATAAGAAACTAGACCCAGGCATATTCACTATTCCCTATACAATTAGGACTATGGAATTTTCCAAGGCATTAAATGATCTGGAAGCAAGCGCTAATTTTATGCCACTGACTGTTTATAAAAAGTTGGGTCTGGGAAATCCCACACCCACCAAAATATGACTTGTGATGGCAGATAGGTCAGTAAAGTGACATGTTGACATTATTTATGATGTGTTGGTAAAGGTGTCCAACTTTATATTCCCTATAGACTTCATCATTCTAGATTGCGATGTGAACTTTGAGGTGCCCATAATTTTATGTAAACCTTTTCTCGTAATCAAAAGTGTGTTTATTGATTTAAGAGAAAATGAGCTCTTATTCAGGATAAATGATGAAGTGGTTCAGTTTCATGTGGGTAATTCAATGAAACAATATAAAGAAATGAGTGTGTCCTCAGTAGGTTATGTGTATTATGAGGACAAATAGGAAGTGTCCACAGCTGAGTAACTTGTTATCGAACCTTTGGCCATAATTATAATGAATTATGATAGTGAAGGCATCAAGGAGTATGAAGACACCATTTGTGCTTTGACAGGAATGGGTTCATATCCTTATTCTCCTAAAAAGCTAGGCCTTGACCTTGCTAATCGACAAACACCACCATCCAAGCCATCTATTGAGGAGCCTTCAGTGTTAGAATTCAAAGAACTACCTGGACACTTACGGTACATATTTCTGGGAAATGCGAACACGCTGCCTGTTATTAGTGTGGCTAATTTGGATGAGCAATAGGTAAACAAAATTATTTTAGTACTTTAGAGGCACAAGAGAGCTATAGGCTGCACCATCACAGATATTACTGGTATTCCCCCGGGCATCTGCACGTATAAAATTCAACTTAATGAAGATTATATTCCAACTATAGAGCATCAGTGCCATCTTAATCCACCAATGTAAGAGGTGGTTAAGAAGGAGATTATTATATTTTTGGATGTGGGAGTGGTTTACCCTATTTATGATAGCAAGTGGGTACCCCAGTTCAATACGTGCCTAAAAAAGGGGGCATAGTGGTGGTTGCTAATGAAAGGAATGAATTGATTCCACTCAGGCCTGTAACTGGGTAGAGAGTTTGCATGAACTACCGTAAGATGAATTCTTGGACTCTGAAAGACCACTTCCCGATGCCCTTTATAGACCAAATGGTTAATTGATTGCATGGAAGGGGGTGATATTGCTTCTTGGATGGTTATTTCAGATACAACCAAATCGGCATTGCTTCTGAAGATCAGGAGAAGATGAGATTCATATACCCATATGGCACCTTTGTATTTAAGAGGATGCCATTTGGGATATGCAATGTGCCCACCATTTTTTAATTGTGTATGATGTCTATCTTTTCAGATATGGTGGAGGACACCACAGAGGTATTCATGGATAATTTCTCTGTGGTGGGTGATTCATTCAAGATGTGTTTTATAAATTTGAATCTAGCATTGCAGAGATGTGTTGAATTTATTTTGGTGCTTAACTGGGAAAAATGCAATTTCATGGTAAAGGAGGGCATCTTTCTCGGCCACAAAATTTTTTAAAAAGAGATAGAAGTTGATCGAGCAAAAGTGGAAGTTATTAAAAAACTACCACCTCCCATTTCAGTAAAGGGAGTCTGCAGTTTTCTTGGACATGCTGGCTTTTATCGAAGATTTATAAAAGACTTCTCGAAGGTTGCAAATCCACTTTGAAAACATTTGGAGAAAGAAGTGAAGTTTTCCTTTGATATGAGCGCTTGAAGGCATTTTAATGCCTTAAAAAGAAGCTGGTTGAGGCCTATATTGTTGTTGCACCTGACTGGTCAAAACCATTTGATATCATGTGTGATGCTAGTAGTATTTCCCTTGTAGTTTTATTGGGACAAAAGAGGGACAAACTATTTCATCCGATATATTATGCCAACAAAGCACTAAATGAATCACAAAAGAATTACACCATCACTGAATAGGAACTTCTAGCTATAGTGTATGTTTTTGAGAATTTTAAAGCTTATCTACTTGGGACCAAAGTGGTGGTCCACACCGACTATGCTTCCTTGAGGTATCTAATGGCTAAAAGTATGCAAAACTAAGGCTGATTAGATGGGTATTGCTGCTGCAAGAATTTGACTTTCTGGTCAAACATAGGAAAGGTTGTGAAAACTAGGTTGCAGATCATCTATCTAGAATAGAAGGTGAATAGTAAATTAGTGATGAAACAATGATAAATGATGCATTCTCTGATGAGGACACCTTGGCTACCGATATGGAAAAATTGCCTTGGTATGCAGATTATGCAAATTATGTTGTGAGTGAGGTCATCCTAGAAAACCTTCTTTCCATCAAAGGAAGAAATTCTTGCATGATGTGAATCATTACTTCTGGCATAAACCATATCTTTTTCATCGATGTGCCAACAATATTATAAGGAGATGTGTACCGGAAGTGGATGCATTTTGCATATTAAAAGCATGTCATGCTTCCCTAGTTAGGAGTCACCATCTAGGCGATCGAACGGCTAGAAAGGTGTTGTAGAGTGGCTATTACTAGCTAACATTGTTCAAGGATACCCACACATTTGTGCTGAAATGTGACCAATTCCAGAGGTAGGGGTCAATCTCTAAATAACATGTGATACCCTTGACTAAGATACTTGAAGTGGAATTTTTTTATGTCTGGGGCATTGATTTCATGGGTTCTATTGTAAGCTCGTATGGGATGAAGTATATTTTAGTTGCTATTGACTATGTCTCAAAATTATTCGAAGCTGTAGCATTGTCTGGGAATGAACGGAAGAGGGTTGTTGCTTTTCTCAAGAAGAACTTCTTCTTTCGCTTTGGAGTACCACATACTATAATAAGTGATGGAGGATCTTCTTTTTGGAACAAACTGTTTTTTAGCATCTTTAGAAAAATATGGGGTGAAACAGCATCGAGTAGCTACTCCATACCACCCCCAAACCAGTGGGTAAGTAGAGGTGTCAAATTTAGAGATTAAAGCAATCCTAGCAAAAATGGTGAACGCTAGCTAGAAAGATTGGTCTTGGAAGCTCGATGATGCCCTGTGGGAATATCAAACTTTATTCAACATAGCCATTGTTATGTCACCATTTTGGCTGGTCTATGGAAAAGCTTGCCCCATACTAATAGAGCTGGAGCACAAAGCCTTATAGACGCTCTAAAGGCTAAATTTGCATTGGAAAGAGGCAGCAGAGCTAAGATGGGGCAACTAAATGAGATGGATGAATTCCATCTCAGGATATATGAACGATCACATCTGTATAAAGAAAAAATGAAAAAATACCACGATTGGATGATAGAGAAATGAGACTTCCAATAAGGTGACATGGTACTTTCGTTCAATTCCAGACTCAAATTGTTCCCAGGTAAGCTGAAATCTAAGTGGTCAGGCCCTTTTAAAGTTAGCCAAGCCTACTCATCTAGAGTAGTGGAACTTGAAAACAATGACGGCAGTACCTTCAAGGTAACTGGGCATCGTGTCAAGCTTTACATTTGTCCAAAATAATCAATGAAAAGTATCAATATTATCTGTCTCAATGAAGTCTGAAGTAATCGAGATACCTGAGTCATACCACGACGTTAAATCAGGCATTGCATGGGAGGCAACCCTTGAACCTCGAGATTTATCCATTCTAGGTATACTATAACCCTTAGTTTAGCTTTATTTTTAATTTTAAGTTGAGGGTGTAGGGTAGGATGTTTTTGTACCAATTTTTGGTAGATAATTAGGAGTAATATAGGTACTTGAGGTAGTTAGCTTGTTTTGTGACTTTTGAGCACCTCTCCATTGATCTAAGTTTATAACTGTGTGAATTACATTGATCTGTGACTGTGGTGCATCTTTTTGTGGCATTAGTCTAGCAACCTGATGATTTTTGCTGAACAAATTACATGAATTAGATAAGTAATGATATGCGATGTGGTTGTGTGCCATGTGTGTGTGAGGTCTTACTCATCTCATTTTGTGTGCCGAATCTAAAACTTGCCTTGCTAGTCCTTCCCAGATTATAGGATAGGGGTTAGGAAAAGATCATAGGCCATTTCATATTGTAACCCACTTTCAGCCTAATGACCTTCCCAATATGATTAATATTCTTTGATCCCTGATTTGAGCCTATATGTTTGTTTCTTTCTTTGAAACCTCTTACTTTCTTGTTTACCTAACAATGAACCTATTTTTGCCCTAATCCTCCTTGAATACTATGCACCTTGACTTAGTCAAATAGACTAAGTTGATGGTAGCTATCATAGGGGTGCGTGATGCAAAATAAGCATGAAGAGAGGTAGAATAAGAGAAAAAAATAAAAAGTTGGGTGCGGTGAAAAGGGAATAAGAGAAAGTTTTGTTAAGGCTGATAAAAATATAGTATCATGATTAAATAGACCGCATCCATCTTGAGCATGTGTGATCAATAAAAGAAGAGGAAGAAAAGAAGGTTGAGAAGTGAAATCCTAAGAGTTTAGTATAGTGTCAAGGAGGCATAGTCACTCTAAAATATCCATGAATATCATACCAGCCCCTATCCAACATTACAAGACTAAGAAAAGACCTAAAGTGATCTTAACTGACCTATCTGAAGATTTGGGTACTGACTATAAGGGCAAGCCTATGGAATTTGACATTCAGTATTTGGAACTTCATTCTGAGAGTGAGACTTGTGATTATCCCTATGTTTATGTATGTGAATTCTGATATGAGTGAAAAAAGGGATTTCTTTGTTGTGAGGGCACATTGGGTATGTTGCTAAGTCACCGACATGATCAGATAGTGTGATCTTGGAATGGTATGATTGTTATTACTGAATTTTTGACATATCTTGATGCTTGTGAGTTGCATGGTTGTTCGTCAAAACATCAACAGTGAGATTTAAATTGACTGACCTTGGAGATGGTGAAATTATTCTAAACTAATATGAGTAGTTAGCTTCCAAATTGTACTTTGTATTCTCTTAGTTATGTTTTAGTTGCTTGAGGATAAGAAAGTGTTTTAAGTTGAGGGTGTTGATGTGTGAGCATATGCTAACACATTTGAGGCTTTTAACTCTAAATAATAGCAAGGTCTTGGGTAACTTCAGTTATTTTTTGATTAGTTTAGGTTTGATTTTCCAGTTGAAGCTGATATAATAGAGAACCACCATGAAATAAAGCAAAGAAGTTGAAATTTTAAGAAATCTAAACACAAGTGTGGCTGACAATATTTGTGATCAGTCATCAGCCCTGTGATAAGCTATCAGGTTGGTTGTCATTAGTAGACAAAGAATTGGCCTAGAGAAAAAGTTGTGACGACATTCTGTGATTAGCCGTCAAGGGTCTCATAAGTTATCAAGTTTGTCATCAACCTTAAATAGGGAATGAGTTACAACTGGTAGAATCGATGACATTTTTTGATAGGCCGTCATAATGGTGATAATTCGTCAGGAATGTCGTCAGACTTAGGCAGGACATGAGAATTGGAGAAAAAGTGTGAAAACATTTCTGATAAGTCATCACAGTCCTGATAAGCCATCAAAAGTTGTTGTCAACCTAAGACAGGACTAGTGCAGATTTGAAGAAGACCTGACGACATTCTTGATAAGTTGTCAGGATCCTGTTAAAGTGCCACCAATAGTCATCATCTATTCCGAGAAAAAACAGTAACCTTGATTTTGTCTCCTTATTTAGGGTAAACTATGTAATGCTTTGTTTTAGGATTTTTCTAGACATAGACATTATTGTTGTTAATATCACCATTATTCCGTATAAGGTCGACACCTTGAGTTTTTGACAGCATATTTTGATATTTTTCTCTCTTTACTTCTTGACTTTAACAACACAACTATTTTTTTGAGAGATTATTATCAGTATTTTGGGATTTTTCCTTTGTGCTCTAATCTATGATTTACTAGTCATTATTCATCTTTGTAAGTTCATCTTTCAAATCTTGAATTCAGTTATGTGTTTCATTAGTTACATCATGAGTGCCTAAACTACATTAACCTGAGTTATGGAATCTAGGGTTAGGTCTTGATGAAGTGCTAATTATTCAAGATTCAAAAGGTGGTAGGATTTCTTTATAATTTTGAAGTTTTAATTAACTTCTATTTGTTACAAATAGTAGACACACCTGCATTGATTTCTTTGAGAAAGAAATCAAATATATTAGGAAGTGAATTATCAATAAGGACTCGAAAATACTTCGTTTAATAATCAGCATTGTAACAAGGTTAGTTAGCCTAAGGTAAAATCTGGGCAGTAAATAAAAATTCCCTAAGTCCAAGAGGATTAGGGAATTAAACGATTAAGTAGGTCGATAGATATTTACGCATAACATCCATAAAGATTGCTTGTTATTCTACCCACCATGAGAATCTTGAATCACTTTTAGCATCTGTCATGTATCGGAAGCCCTAGTGAACATAATTCTAGTTATTTCATAAACTCTTGATTTACAAACTCCGAAAGTAAAGTGACAAACAATAACTTGTTAAACCTAAACCCCCCATTTCAAGAAAAATTAAACTATCTGTGGATTAAATAGCAAACAACTTGAGTTCACACCATATTCCCTGTGGGATTCGACCCCAACCTCATTTGGTTTTATATTGACAACGATCGCTTACACCCATGTAAGAGTGTAATTTATGTGTTATCAAGGCTCCACTAACAATCCTACTATGATATTGAATGTCAATGGTTAGATTACTTATCTTGGTTGTTGATTCACAAGGTTGATATTATGATTATGGTCCCTCGATCCTCTAATCGTTTATCTAGCTTATCCCCACAACATCATTGAGCGGGGATGTGAAAACTAAATAAATACATTTATTTTTCATCCTATAATTAACGAAATAGGCCACTTAGTATATATCTATCCTTAATTCAAATAACAACTTTGTTCTATCGAAGTTTATAATCATATTCTATTTATCCCCATGTTTTATCCTCTTATTCCTCTTCGCAGGCTTAGGGGATGACAATGAATGTATTTAAAGGGTTGAAAATCCTTAAAATAGTTATAAAAAGGATAAATAAAAAATAAAATATGATAATAAGTCAAAAACAAATCAATTCAAAGAAATAGTAATCATGTTCTTGGCCTTAACCCCAGAAAGGGGGCTTTTTGTCGCTCATGGACATAATAGTACTCACAAAGATAGAAAACATGCTAAAATCCATTAACAAACTAAATTAAATATAGAAAACTGATAATTTAAGTGTTTTACATCCCCTCTTAAAGTTTCAAAGACATCCAAAGTGTTTTGTATTGTACACAACTATTCTATTTATAGGAGGATAATTTGGTCGAGTTCTAGACTAGGTCCTCATTGCCTCTCTCAAAATGGGGAACAAAGTCTGTGGTGCATCCTCATCTTGGTGAAACACTGGAATTCATGTTTTAGGCTGCATATAGTTCTTCATTACCCCTCTCATCACGTAAACCAAGGTCTGCAACGCCCATTGCCTTCACGACCTCTATTTTTACTTCTAAACTTGTCCCATGCATTCGTCCTTCCATCCAAAGCCATATGGTGTAGTTTCCACTAGTTTTCAAGCTTTTGTATCCTATATATCTTATCATATTCAACTCACCAAACATCTTATAGAATCAAATGCCATGGATTAGAGCTCAAAACAACATAATCTCCGGGACAACGAACTAGAAACTTAAGCTAAGAACTAGTTTTGTCCATTATGTTGATTAACCTATTGTTTGAAACTAGGCTTGATTAAATTTAACCTTAAAAATTGTGAATAAGTATTTTAGGAATGAGATGCTCAATCATACCATTATCAACACATTTTGCGCATAAGTCATACTCAAAACAAGGCTAAATAAGAAAGAATAACAACACTCAGGCGCACAAATCCACCTCAGATAGCCACCCCACTCTTAAAGACTTGTTATTTTTTAGTAACTCTTTATTCTAAGTATCATAATCAGAAGTGAATCGACAATTCTAGTACAAGCAACACACTCAATCTAGTATACAATACTGACACAAAATGCAAGTTTATACACTAGGCTTGTTATATACACAATTAAAAGCTCAAGAATACGACTCCATAACATCCTAGACTCAAGAATTGACTTACAAAGATGGAAAACTCATGCATATTTCTAAGTCAAAGACATTCTACAAATCACCCAACTATCATCAAACATGCGCCCTCACCACAAGAGAGTTACCCATACTTGCTGACATAGATGTAGTTTATCACAAAATGGGTATAAGAATTACATTGCGCTCACCCTCTCAAAGAATTCACAAGTTAAATAAGATGAATCATAGGCTTGCCTATAGTGAAGTACTCCACCAACATCAGAATGTTAAGGCTTAAGATCAAAAAGGTCTTTATGGGTTGTAATGTAGGCTAAGGAATAGGTAGGAACTATTCTGGCAAGTAATAGTGACTATCTCCCCTAAGTACTTTAATACATCACATTGCTCATTCAATTCACCTCTAACAACCCATTTATACCATTTTTATCTACTCATATCTTTTTTTCCTATATATTTAAGCTCATTCACATAAACTATGGTAGGAGTATTCTATATACATATTGTTCAATTTGAAAAAAAATATTTCTTCTCATTACCCAACTCCAAACCACCATACATATTAATTGTACACAATAATAACTATTACTTTGGGGCTTCAATTTCACCTTTTTCCCTACTTGAATTTCAAACTCCTTCACTCAAATAATTTTTAAATAAAGCACTTAGGGGGTTAGGAACAAATTATGCTCAATCAAAACGGATTAGACTACATATTAGGCTGCGACAAAATAATCTAAAGGCTTAATAAAGTTAACTAAAACTATGGACAAGGGCAGGTAAAAGAAGGTATAAATATGGCTATCAAAGAACTGTCTATATTATCTCCTAAATCAACATTTCTTAGTTTGTTGTTCATACACACCAGGGAAGTTCTAGACATCAATTATAACAAGGAATATACAAAACCTCACACATATATGGCACATGCTCAACTCAAGTAGGATCGTTATAGACTCTCAACCAAACAATTGCATGAATTCAACTTTAAGCCAGCAAGTACAAAAATCATAAACATGAGCCTAAGAGTATCAAAAGTATTAATTCTCACCATCAACGTTCTCTTTACTTTTAAAACCTACTTCCATTATGTAATCATACATAGCACCAACAACAATATCTCATGTGCCTAAAATAAAAAAATTTAAATTACTTATAAAAATGGGAATTTCACCACCCCACACTTTAAAATATACTTTGTCCTTAAAGTGTACTTAAAAGTAGAGATAGAAATACTCCTTAATGAATCTAAGCCTATTTAGTAGCATCTTTATACATTAAGAGGGTTTGAGGACCCCACACTCATTCTTCAGCATGCTCTTTAGCTCAGTTTTCCAGTACTAAGACTTCCCATCAACCTGTGACCCAAACAAAATGAAAACTAGGGAAGTAAGAACTTAAAATACTGAATATAAAACCTACCTTAACTTGGGTTGCCTCCCAAGCAACACCTAATTTAGTGTCGCGGTACGACCCAACATTAAACTCAACTATTTTACTTCATCCTCTTCCTCCTACTTGGAGGCCATCTTCCTATTTATTTCTGACATCTTGAGTGTGTACTCTAAAGGTCTACAGCTTTCTCAACAATAGCCTTTTCAGGATCATCAATCAGCATCACTTTACACAAGGGTATTTGTGGTATGGGTTGCTCAATGAAATTATTCAGTAAGATCTTTAGTGGACTAAACTTCACCACCCCACACTTATCCCCTTCAATCACTGTAATTATATACAAAGACTTATAGTGGGATAGTGTGTTGAGTGGTTTGTAAGCTTTGAAAAGAACCTCTTTATATCCAACCTCATTATGAGCGTGCCCTCTCTTAAAATTATCAATGCTCATCCCGTCGGCAAGAATAGACGTCCCAAGATGATCGGTACCCTTTCATCTGCCTGAAAATCTAAAACAATAAAATTAGCAAGAACAATAAACTTACCAACCCTGATTAGTACATACATTATAATTCCTTCAGGATTGGCTGGGGTTCGGTCTGCCGATTGGAGTATTATAGAGCTCAATCTCAGCTTCCCCAAGACTAAGGTGTTGGGAAAAGATAGGGGCATTAAATTAATGCTTGCCACTAAATCATTCATTGCGTGGACCACCTCACTGTGCTCAATCTTAATGGGGAGAGTGAAACTCCCAGGTTCTTAGAGCTTTTTGGTCATCTTTGGCATTACCACATAGCTACACTCTTTGGTGAGTGTTATTTGATGATATCCAAGCAACAACTCCTTTTAGATAATAGTACATTCATTACCAAGCTATAGTAACCCAACTATGGTTGGGGTCGAATCAAAAGCGAACACATGGCTTAGCAGTTCTCAGTGAATGATGTCTATGGGCTAAACAAGAAAAGTAAATTGGGGGGATTGGTTTGTAGTAGTCTTAAGAAAAGAACAATATTATTTTGGTTGAAAATCAATCTTAAGTGAACACTAGAAATGTGTTCCCCCTATCTTCTCAACTCCGTAGGCTTATTGTGCATTATTGAATCAACCAAATACCTTTTATGCAGAATAAATATGTTATGTACCTCCTAAAGTCTTTTAGCGAGAAGAAGGATTTCACCCTTTATCTTTTGAGTCTCAGGGTGTCACGTTACTAACCCTTATGTTGATCCTACATAACTATTACCTTTTGAGTCTCTAGGTAATAGATTAAAGTCAATGGTCATTCACTATATTCCATTGTGTGCAATGGATCAACAATTAACTCCTAAATTATTGTTGTCTTTATCATTTCCTAGTCAGTACTCCTCTTTTGGAGTAAGTAGACATATCTAGGTGGGACCCTAATGTGTGCACCCATTATGAAATTAGTCATAATGAAGATAAAGAAATCCATGCCATGGGTATTGGTTCAGATCAACAATCGCACTTCCCCTACTTTGTTAATTTGTTAGGGTTTCCACAACCCTAGAGATGGTTTTTAGCAGCTCACTATAGTGAAGAACTCAATAAGCTTCATATTGGAAAGCAAAGATGAAATCACAATGACAAGATGGATGAAAACCCATAACCGTAAGTTGAATAATCAATCAAAGTAAATTCAAGGAAATCCCAAGATAAAGAATGGATCTTGAAATCAAAATATATTTCTAAGTGTTAAAAGTGCGTAACTCCTTATAAAAAGTACATAAAGGGTATTCATAGTACAAGAGAAAACCATAAAAATAAAGATTGGATAAAATAGGAGAAAATAGGGTCTGTGGCCACCTGCTCCCTATACCTACGGTCTATGAGGGCGCATGTAGTACCTATCATTTGGCATTAGGCACAGGTAGTACCTACAATCTGGCACCTTGTGCAGGTGCATGCTGTAAGTACCAGATGGACAATTATCCTACTAGTCAACTCTCACGATATTGTCTTTCTAGTACCCACTTTGTATACATATAGTCTATAGGTCTACATGTGGTCTGTAGGTTGAGTTAGTAGGTGCAGGGAGTGAGTTTTTCAGCTCTTCTTTGACTCATTAACATGAATTGATCACGATCAATCCAGAAAACATTCCAAACATCCATAATTGCTCCAAAAGTGGCCAAAAACACTTTTTTCATGAATTATCATCCAAAACATGGTTTCCTGCAAAAGATACCCAAAACAGATCATATCTAAAAAATGCCATATAAAATTGCATATTTTCCTTATTTTAAGTGTCAAATGTACTATATTTCTATAGCAATCAACACCCTCAACATAGAACCTTTGTATGTCCTCAGGCAGCAAAACCGATGCTTAACTGGGAGTATGTAAGCTATTCAAGGAAGTCAGTCTTCACATTAAGTTCAAATTACAATATCCCCCTTTAATATCAATTTTTAAAACCAAATGTGTATGAACATAAAGCACAACAATGTCACACAATGGGATCAAGTCATGGAAATAACATTAGCAACAGACAACCACTCATATATACAAATTACACTACCCGAACAATCAAATAGCTAGCAACATGGCTCAAGTTCTCTCACAATAAAGATGTCACACTTAATCATATGAAATCATGTGTGTTAATGTAGGAATGGTCAAGATATAGTCACACTCAACAAAGAAGCTCTAGTCAATGCATGCCAAATACCATAGGATTGCCCTTATTTTCTTTACCATAGCATTTATATAGTCAAGTCAGAATCACTATAGGACTTTTCTCAGCTTGTAATTTAGGCTTGAGGGCTGGTATGCTGGTATGATATATATGGACATATAAAGTGATTTATCATCCTTTGCACTACACTAACCTTGGGTTCTCACTTACTAGCCAATTTCCTATTCATTCCACCCTTATTTCACCCTTTTATTCTTTCATTGCACATTCAAGTTGGGTGTGATCTTTTTGTTTTTTGCTTTTTCATGATTTTCATTTATCATATTTCTTTTTTTGTCTACCACATCCAGCCCTACTAACTTTTTCTCTTATTTTTTCCTTTTTTGTACCCATTTTTTACTATGCACAACCCTAAAATAGGCACCCTTAACTTAGGTATTTTGCCTATGCTGAGGCGCACAATGTCCAAGGAGGCCTTGGGAAAAAATAGGTAAATTATAATACAAATGGGTAGGTAAATGGTGAAAACCAGAAAAAATAGTATTACAAGGCTAAAATCATGGATCAAGGGATAAAATGCACACATGGGAGGTCATTTAGGCTAAAGTGAACTAAAATAAAAAAAATAGCCTATGATTCTTTCCGAATTGACTATCCTTCAACCTATTCAAGACTAATCAGTCATGTTCAAAATTCGACATACAAAGGAACTAGGTAGTATCTCACACACACATAGCATAGAGTCAATGTCACTAACTACTACCTATCTAGTTCAGGCAATTGTCAGCAAATGGTTATAATGTTCCTAATTCTAATGCCATAACAATATCCACAAAGCTCACATATATATATATCAACACAGTTCTCAAACACAAAATTTTAGAGGGTATTAAAAATCAGTCAAAATATGACTACTGCCCTAAATACTTAAAAATGTCCTAATTACACAAAAATAACACAATACAAAGAAGAAAACAATACGACACATAATTATACCAGACATGCTGATTCTAAAACTATACCACGGTCGATAGAAAAAGAAGAACGATGAGAAAAACCCACACTGGTATGGTATCCCCCCTCCCAACTAAAAAAATTTAAACTATCCTTAATACACTAAAATATAGCAAAACATAGGGAAGTGAGAACACAGCTGGGATGCACTAGGCACCCAAGTCAGGAACATCCCCAGATGGTGGCATATAAGCTAGCAGAGGCGATGGTGCTGGTGCACTGCTAGTAGATTCACCCACTTCTATAGATACACGCCTTTTTCTATCGATGAATGTAGTCTCTAAAGAATCATGTTTGACCTTTTTATTGGCCTCCTCCTTTGTTATAATAGGATCCTACAAATTATCTAAGTGACCTCTCTTGGTCTCAACTACTTGGACCTCCTCATCATCCTCTGGAAAGAAGTCAAAGTATCTCGGTGCATATGGAGGTGATATCTAGACCATAGGGATAAAGTCAAGGGAGTATCTGCTACATGGCTCTCTACAAGAGAGCATACCTCTTCTCATAGAATAACAAAATCTTCCCTCATATGAACAAGATCTGGCACACCTATATTTGTATATTAGGATGGAACTCATCTCTCCAAATCATCAATCTATGTCTAAAAATCATCACACATCTCAGACAATGTAGCTTTTTAAGTAGCCTCCTATCTATCCTTAGCCTACTCAAATCTGTTCTAAACCCCTAATCTTATCTGCCTAAAAGGGTAATCATTTCAGTCTCAACCACCTTCAATAAAGCAATGTTGGACCTCTCGCCGTCCATTAAAATCTATAAAAAAAACTGGATACAGTAATCATACCTATCGCAAGAGCTATAGTGGATGAGCGAGCAGGTAGTATAGATGCACCAACCGGATTTGACGTTAAATACGAGACTGAAGAAGAAGTATCTTATGTTCTCTAGCTCTATGTACTTAAATCTAGATAATGTCTTTGCTTTCCTATCTCCATATCAATACCAATAACCATATTATTTGTATGTTCCTCATTGGGTTCTATAGAAACTCTTAGCTCCTTGACTAGGATTGTAGTATTTTTTCCTATTATCTCAATCTCCTAGATGTACCAGAAGGTACAAAACCCTTAATTGTCCTTGTCTGTGTAGTTTTGGTTGCAGGCACTCTGCCTCATCACACAGCATCTAGATCATGCAAGGAAATGATAAATTAGTTAGCTAACCAAAGGCTCTATAATATAGCTAATGTCTCAGAATAGCAGAAAAATCAACATCAAAGTTGGCCATTAGATAGGCAACTAGTACTACTCTCTCCTATGTCAATGTGTTATCTGAAGTAGTAGGTATTAGTATTTATGTGATCAGAAACTACCAAAGCTTGGTCTATACTTTTTTGAGGCCTTTCTTGATCATAGGCTTCCCATCTATCCATGGGGTCTCATCACCCATTGGTGAAATATAATCAGCTATCCACCTAGCGATCTCAACCCTCTCTTCTTAGTGCTCCATGTCCCGTATAATATAATGATACTGTATGATCCTCAATCTGTGGTTTCACTTAACTATAGATGCAAAAGTGATATAATCTAAGCCAAATATGACTTTGTAGATAGTCTCCTCTTTGTAATCAACTCTGACCCCTCTAAATAGTGCGTGATAAAGTTATGGTTGTCAAGTAAATCTGATAAAGCCTGGATAGTTTCACATGGAAAGGACTACTGTGTCTTTTAATATATATAAAGCTCCCAACCATAGCCAGTCTGTAAAACAAGTGGCCTAGTTATCCACTCTATCTGATATTTATCAAATACTGCCTGTAGCTGTGGTATATGCTCTATCCCTCATAAGTCAATTCGATGCTCCTCATAAATATATTTCATAGGATTTATTACCTCCTAAACATGACTATCAATATCATAAATATCCCACATCTCTTCAACATACTACCTCTGATGTCCCTCATCAAGAGATGAATCTGGGGGCAGGCGTAGGAGCGGTACTCTATTGTAGTGAAGCATTGTAGGAAGATTACTTGGTACCCTCACTAGACTGGGGTACCTCTGCCTGATATACATAAGTATCGGTACCCTTCTCAGACTAAGGCACTACAGATGACTACTCTTACTCAACCTCATTAGATAAATCCTAGGACCCCTCGTTAGATTGAGGTCCTGAGTAGCAACATGTGGAGTAGTCTCAAACTCTATCTCCTCTACATAATTATCATTTAGTGGAGGATTATATGGGGGTGATATCCATGCGAACTTAATCCTCAGTTGAGCTATAGCTAATTGAGTGGCATAGAGAGTCTGTCCTCTCGTGACTCTGTGTGTCATCCCTGTGGCAGTGTCTCTATGTCGCTACCTTAGGTACTCCTCCACTGATCTGCTAGGATTGGGAGACTCTTCCTGTCACCTCAAAGTACTAGACTTTATCTTCTTCACCTCTTTAGGTGGCCATACGTACCTAAAAAAATAAAAGTTAATTTCCAACACAAGTGAGGGATAGCAAAAGTTAAAAAAAAATTCAAAATTCAAAAATTTCAAATTTTTCCTCAATTTTTTCATCCCTATAACCTGTTTGAAATCCTAAAAAGTCCAATGTATACACACAAATAAATGATCATAAAATTCAATGCAAACAAACATGTTCAACTCGTGGTGTTACTATATTAATTCAAGTTCAACTTCCACTTAGGGCCTAAACATAGTATTTTTGTTCAAAACAATGCCCTATATTATGATTTTAGGCTACTTCAAGGCTCCCACTTACAAACATGGCAGTTTTTATATATTTTGCAATGAAATATATATATCAACTTTTTTTAATAGTAGATAAACCAATATATAACCATTAGGAGCCAAGAAAGTTACATCCTATATGAAGATCCAAAAGAGAATAATAAAGAACTCAAATAAAACCAAGGTTGAAACTTGTTTTTAGCATGTTGGGACAAGTTGCTGTCTCAAACAATTGTTAATTTAGCATTTTCTTAAGTGTGGGTTTGTTTATATTTAAAGTAGGAAGTTTGAATTTAAAGATAAAAGTGAAGTTTTGAGGATTAGAATGAGTTACACTGAGGGTAGGAATGTTTTTATATAGGCGGGGGCTTCTATAAGGCATATTTAAATATTGGTGGGCTTGAAATTTTAATTATAAAATGGGCCCATATCTAGACCTACCTATGGCACGTACTTGTACCCTGTACCTGCAGTCGGGTCCTGGGCTGAAGTAGTACCTGCAGCCCACAAGTACTTGGTATAGGTACTAGGCCAAAATTTTTGGCTCACTTTTCTGCAACCCAAACTTAGTTACTTATTTCCCCGAAACTTAAGTTTTTGGTCCCTAAAGTAAAATTAAGTGCCAGAGTCCGTAACTTACCATTTTTCATCCTTAAAAGTTCAACTTTTTAACTTATTACTCAACTTGCCGTGTTGGACTTGTGACCATGATAAGCTGATCACACAGTCCCATTTCCTGGAAATCGATGAACGTTGAAATTTTTATCATATTCTGGGTAAGGTTCAAAAGCAAAAAAGACCTACAAAAAGACAAAAATACCAAACATATGAACACAAAAATAGTGGGTTGCCTCCCACTCAGTGCTTGATTTAGCATCATGGAACGACGTGGCTATGTTAGTTACTCAGACTTCACGAATAATCCCATGGGTTACCTCCCATGCAGTTCTTGATTCACGTCTCGTCATGATGTGAGTATCTTGACTACTGAGAATTCATCAAGATACCCATGAATATCCTTCATAGTCATCAATATAATCAATCACCAACATTATCCTGATATTGGTTGGATACTTTATTAACTTTTGAATGTCAAATGTCGCTTCCTTACCATTGACTCTAAATTTTATCTCACCTTTTTCCATGTCAACCATAGCTCTACCTGTGGCCATAAATAGTTTTCCAAAAATAATGGGTATCTCGATGTAAACCTCGCAGTCCAAGATGATAAAGTCAGCCAGAAAGATAAAGTTATCCACCCTCACAATCATATTAAATGAGATTCCCAGAAGATTTTGCACTGTGCAGTCAACCATCAAAAGCCGCATCAAAGTCAGTTTCGAAGGGTTCAACCCTAATAGCTTGAATACGACCAGAGAAATCAAATTAATGTTGTCTCCTAAATTACACAAGTCTCAGGTAAATGTTGATGACCTAATATTTCATGGTATAGTGAATGCACCAATATCTCCATTTTTTCTACACCAAGTACCTAGTCGTGACTGCACTACAGTGGTGCATACCATCAACATCCTAAAAATTCAGGCTTTCTTCCTTGCGACCAACTATTTCATGAACTTGTGGTATACAAGCATCTTCTCTAATGCCTCATGAAGAGGTATGTTCAAGCTCAGCTCTCTTAGTATCTCAATGAACCTCTTAAACTTACCTTTCTCTTTCTTGTGCCTCAGTCACTAAGTAAAATGTGGGGGTGGTCTTGGAATCTATCTGCCTTTTAGATTAATAATGGACCCTATATTTAGCAACTGTACCTTTATCACTTTTTACCTTCTCAGACTCAGCAATGGGTGTCTCATTATTAATACCTTCAGTAGTAGATAGATGGGGATTTATAGTAGTTATACCGCTCCTTGTGGTAATAGCAAGTGTGTGACCATTATTTCTCAAATTTTACACTGTGTTGATCGAAAGGTTACCTGGCTGCCTCTAGTTTAGAGTTGCTGACATCAACCCAAAATGGTACACCAACTGCTTAATAGTAGTGGCATGTGAGTCAAACTTTTAGGTCAACCCCTAAATATCATCCATAATCTCCTTAAGGCTAGTTTTTTAATTTTCTAAACCCTTCACCAACTTAGCCAGCATCTCTTTTATTTTGGATTTTGCATCATGTCTACTATGTGGAATGTTCCTATCTCCCTTCTCTCTATAGTCATCATTCTTTATCCAGTCACCATCTCACTTTATGCCACTGATGTTGGGTGAATTTATGCATTCTAGCATTACTATTCTACCCTTTTTAGCCTTGTTTTGAGGATAATTCATGTGTTTAATGTGTTTACAATGATATAAATGTGCATATAAGTGTCCATGTATGTATTTATAATGTTTAATAGTGTTTTCAGACATGTTTTAATTCAAATTGATCATTTATAAGTCAACCGAGAAAACTAGTGTGACTAGCTTGAGCTAGGTGTTTGTCCAGTCTATTGTGGGTTATAACATGTTTAATGAGTTAATAAGGTTGTTATTTTGTATTTATATGTTAAAAAATTTGTTGGTAATGTTCAAGAGTCAATTGGATCAAGACAAGAGTCAAAACAATAAGTTAGAAATCAAAGTGAATGAAACTTATGCTTAGCTCTGTTTATAGTTCTCTGTCTTGGATGTTGTGTTTTTTTGAGCTCTAAATTATTTTTTTAATGATATAGGATACTTTTTTAATGGATTATTATGATATATTAAGGATATACAAGCTTCAAATAATGTGGAAACAACTTAAAAAGGCTTAGAATGGATCACGGAAGCACAATACGCAACTTGACAGAAATTTGGACTCTTGAAATGTCTTGGGCGGGTGATCACAAGTGGAAATATATTTAGGCAGGTAATACTCACCAAAGAACTCAGAACGGACCCAAAATAGTGTGTATGTGTTATATGCATGTGTCGCATGCTCCATTTTTATGGCGTACAACATATGTCACATGCTCCATTTCACCCTTGGAACTGATGTTGATTCTTTATCCTACATGACTTGGGCTAAACCTAATGTTATAAATACAACTTTGTAAATGTTTTAATCACTTTGGGAAATCTTGGAGCATTGGAGGCTACCACAACTTCTTTTTAGGTTTTATGATTCTTTATTTTTTGTATCATCACTCCAAGGGATTGTATGATGAATTTTTCCATTAGAGGCTAAAATCCCTCTCCAGATTTAAGGCCAAGATCATGACTACTTTCATTTTGAATTGATTTTATTACAGTTTCTTATCATTATTGGTTGTTTGTTTATTCTTGTTTTAACTAATTTAAGGATTAGCTACCCTTAGAATACATCAATTGTCAGCCTTGTGATCTCGAGAGAGTGAATAGGCTAATAGAATATGGGAATAATCAAGGTAAGGTTTGTTGTCTTTTATGAAATAAGGATTTCAAATTATTATCTAGGACAAGATGTACCTAGAAGTCTTACTTGAATCACTCGTAGGATAATAGCTTTTAGAAATTAATTGGACTATTACATCCCCGCTCAACAATGTAGTTGTAATATCCAAGTTAGGTAATCTGTTAGAGGTTGGGAGACCATGATCATGGGATTAACCCTATGAACCAACATTAAAGACAATTGATTTAAAGAAACAAGTTCAATAATGTAGGATCACTGTTCATAAGCCTTAACCTGGGATTTTATCCTTTGATTGTCCAAAGTCTTTACTTTCCCGCATTAGTTTAGCTTCTTTTTAGTTTATAATTCTAAAACTATATTGTTTACTTTTTCTCAATTGTTGAACTAGAATACGATAGTCGGCAAACGCAAGTCCTTGAGAGATTAATACTTGGAATTTATTGAATCCACCTTGCTGTTTGATAAGACCACGTACACTTGCATTTGTGCTTAGGCATTGTTAAGTTTTTGGCTCCGTTGTTGAGGACTTGTAACTAAGAAACAATCTTATTTTTAGTTTTTCTATATTGAGTTGTAAATTTTTTTCGTTTATTTTCTTTTTATTTTTGTTTAATTCTATTTTTATCACACTCTTCTTGAGATGTCAGTTTTGGGTAGATGGTATTTGAGGGATGATGATTCTTCTCATTATTATGGTGGACCCCACCATGAGGCTTTTTTTCTAGATTTTTATCCAAGCATTTGGAGGAGACCAATTTGTTTCAAACTTGTGGAGCAATCCACAAGTTTGTGTGTGGTTTTTTACAGTCTGTATCATTTTGCATATATATGTGCTTTTAATACTTATTCAATCTTATTTGTGGTCAATGCTCAATAGACAACTAAGGATGTAGATGTAGAGTTGACTTCCCAACTGGTTACAGACAAAGTTGTTGTAATGTGAGAAAGTGTGAGTTCTTGGAAAATATAGTTGTTGAATAGGTTAAGGGGATTCAACCACCACCACAAGAATCACAGCTATTCAGTTTCCATCTTTCTCTTGTGACTGAAATTAAGAATGTGAATAAGAGGGAGGGTGTTTTGGATAGTGTAAATTTTAAAGTGGGATTGGTTGGTCCTCACCCAAAACACTTTTCTACATTATGTTTAGGTGATGTCTTATCTGTGGAATCATTTAAAGTAGTGGAAGTGTGAAGATGAGGAACAAGAATCATATATTCTTGATTTTAATTGAATAACCAACATATACATGCACCTCACATTAAAGCCGGGTGGTTTAACATGCAATTTTATTACTCGGTTCCTTAATCTTTGTACCACCACCCTATGACCAAGACAAAAAGCTGGATGCAATGTTGTTAGTGATATTCATATTCTCAAGGTAGAGGAAAAAGTTAATTAGGTCATGCCATGACACTAAATTAGGCGCTTCTTGGGAGGAAACCCAAGTTAAGGTATGTTTTCATTTTACTTTTTAGTTTTTACTTCACATAGTTTTTATTTTTAATTGAGTTAGAAGATGATGGGAAGTCTGAGTACATGAAACCTAAGTGAGCATGGAAGAGTAAGTGTGGGGTCCATGGACCTTCATGAAGCAAAAAGATGCTACTAGCTACGCCTAGAGGTCTTGGGGAGTATTTCTATCTCTTATTTTAAAGTTCACTTTAGGGACAAAGTAGATTATTAAGTGTGAGGTGGGGAAATTCCCAATTTTTGTCTCAATTTAAAATGTTTTTGTGTAATATGTTATTATTGGTGCTATTTTTGATTGAGGTAATTGGTATTTTGGAAACTCTTAGGCTCATGTATGTGACTCTTGTACTTTTTGGCTTAATTTTGAATTTATGTTATTATTTGGTTGGGAGTCTATGATGATCCTATTGAGTTGAGCATGTGCCATGAGCGTGTGAGGTTTTGTATATTCCTTGTTGCATGTGATATCTAGAACTTTCCTGGTGTGCATGTAAAGAAAAACAAAGAATGTGGGTTTAGGAGATGATATCAGCATTTCTTTAATAGCTTGTTTTATAACTTCTATTTGTCCTACCATTGTGCATTATCCGACTTAATCCCCTTTGAGTCTTTAGCTTTTTCTTTGGCAACCTCATAAGTAGCCTAATCCCTTCTTTGATTGACCTTAATTTGATCCAAAATCTCCAGGGAAAAATTAATTGAGTAAGGAGTTTGAGAAATAAGAGGGAAAAGGTTAAATTTATTCCCTAAAGTAATAGTTATTGGTGTTGATAATTGATGTATGGTGGATGGGTGTGATATAATTTAAGCTAAAATTATTGTCATGGTTGTGAAAAAGAGAAAAATTTATTCATGTGGTAATAAACGATGTCTCCACCAAGTATTTGTGAAAATGCTTAAAAGAGATAAGGCAAAACAAAATATATGGGTGGATGAAAAAAGTGTAATTTGGTTATTGGAGAGTGGTTTTAAATGTATAATGTAGCGTATTAAAGAGCTTAGAGAAGTTAGTCACTATTCCCATCCCTTAGCCTACATTACAACCCAAAAAATTCTTAATTGATCCTAAGTTCATCATTTTGATATTAGTGGAGCATTACACTAAGGGCAAGCTTATGGTTCATTATGTTTAAGTTATGAATTCCTTGTGAGAGTGAGCGTATTTTGATTCTTGTACTCATCATGTTATAAATTGTCTAATTGTGTGTAATTATGGGTAAACTCTCTTATTGTGAGGGGTACATGTTTGATGAATATGGGTTATTCTTTTGATGTCTTTTATTGAGCAATGAGCATGAGTTTTCCACTTGTGGATTACATTCTTGAGATTAGGATATTTTGAAGTACGATTCTTTAGTTTTCAATTGCGTATAACATGCTTAGTATTGTAAACTTGCATTCCGTATAATCATTGTAGTGATGTCTTAAATGCATTCATTGTAGTAGGAGTGTGGATACTTTCCATATCATTATGCTTATAGTTAAGGGTTGTTCGAGGACGAACAAGGCTTTAAGTGTGGGATGTTGATGTTGGGTGAATTTATGAATTCTAGCATTACTATTCTAGCTTTTTTAGCCTTGTTTTGAGGATGATTCATGTTCTTAATGTGTTTATAATGATATAAATATGCATATAAGTGTCCATGTATGTGTTTGCAATGTTTAATAGTGTTTCTACACAAGTTTTAATTCAAATTGATCATTTAGAGGTCAACCGAGAAAACTAGTGTGACTATCTTGAGCTAGGTGTTTGTCTAGTCTATTGTATTGGGTTATAAGGTGTTTAATTAGTTCCTAAGGTTGTTATTGTATATTTATATATTAAAAAACTTCTTGGTAATGTTCAAGGGTCAATTCGATCAAGACAATAATTAAAACAATAAGTTAGAAATCAAAGTGAATGAACCCTATGCTTAGCTCGTGTTTCTTGTTTTCCGTCTTGGATGTTGTACTATTTTGAGAACTAAATTATTGTGTTTAATGATATAGGATGATTTTTTAATGGATTATTATGATATATAATGGATATACAAGATTCAAATCAAGAGTAAACAACTCAAAAAGGCTTAGAATGGATTACGAAAGGACAATACGCAACTTGACACAAATTTGGACACTTGAAATGTCTTGTCGAGTGAGATCACATGGGAAATTATATAGGTTCGTGATATACACCAAAAAACTTAGAATGGACCCAAAATAGAGTGTACGTATGAAATGTGTGTGTCACATTATCCATTCCTATGGAATATTACATGCGTCACATGCTCCATTTCACCCCTGAACTACACGTTGATTCCTTCTCCTACACGAGTTGGGCTTACCCTATTGTTATAACTATAACTTTGTAAACGTTTTTAATCATTTTGGGACAACTTGGAACATTGAAGGCTACCACAACTTCTTTTTATATTTTACCATTCGTTAATTTAGTTTCTTTATGGTTTGTATCATCAATCCAAGGGATTGTTTGATGAATATTTCCATTAAAGGCTAAACTCCCTCTCCGGATTTAAGGCCAAGATCATGACTACTTTTATTTTGAATTGATTTTGTTAAAGGTTCTTATCATTATTGGTTGTTTTTTTATTCTTGTTTTAACTATTTTAAGAATTAGCTACCCTTAGAATACATCAATTGTCAACCCTGTGATCTCAAGAGAGGGAATAGGGCGATAGAACATAGGAATAATGAAGGTAAGGGTTGTTGACTTTTATGAAATAAGGATTTTAAATTAGTATCTAGGACAGGGATATAACTAGAAGCCTTACTTGAATCACACGTAGGATGATAGCTTTCAAAAAGATAAGCAATTTAATGAAAGAAGTTCAATAACGTAGGATGACTGTTCGTAAGCCTTAACCCTTGGTTTTTATCCTTTGATTGTCCAAAGTCATTACTTTTCCGCATTATTTTAGTTTCTTTTTAGTTTACAATTCTAAAACTATATTTTATACTTTTTCTCAATTGTTGTACTAGAATTGGAATGTCGATGAACGCAAGTCCCTGAGAGATCGATACGTTGGCTTTATTGAAGCCACTTTACTAATTGATAAGACCAGGTATACTAATGTGTTCGCTTGGGTGTTGTCAGCTTCAGTCTCTATATCTATCATAATAGTTTTAACCTTGGTTCCCTTGCCCTAGGGCTTGGAAACCTGCCATTTGACGATCCAGATAATTAGCTTCCTCTTCCAATTCAAACTCGTATGTTTTGGAAGTTGTCTCTTGTGCTGCTACCACTTCCACTTTCTCAGAATTATCTGCTCCAAAGGGATTTGCTTGCCCCAATAAATCAATCCTTAGTAATGCAGTTTCTTACACTACTATATCATCAACTACTCTCTAGTTGCAAGAAGCACCAATAGCATAAGTACCAGATCCCTCTAAGCTCCCGAGTTTGCCACCTCAGTTAGTGAGTGAGATTCGATCTAACATCTCCATCGTTGCCTACCATTATAATCTCATAAGAGCTTCCCCATCTATGGTGTTAACTATGGTTCTGGAGCTGATGTTCAGGGCTCTGTAGAGTATCTCTGTTAAGCTCGTCCCTAATAACTGATCATTTGGCACCATGCTCAGCTTTTTCTTAAACCTGAAACAAGCCTTGTACATGGACTCTGACTGTAGCTGTCTAAAATTATAAATCTCATCCTTCAGTTGCAATATCCATGATTGAAGGAAGAACTTTTGTAAGAATTCCTACGCAACTCATTCCAAGTCGTGATAGAGCCTCTTGGCAATTCCCCTAACAATAAAAATTTTTCTACAGTAAGTAAGAAGGGAAAAGCCTCGGTGTAAGTAAAGGATAGGCTCAGTGCAAGAGGCTATTTGGTCTGGTTTTAGACATTTCAAGTAGGTTATGGTTTAACTTTCTTCAGACTGAGTTGTGTAGTTAATATTGGTACAAAATTATATTGAGGGTATAGGAACCAATCATGAAAATGGTTATATCATTGTCTCATTGATATCTCCCAAACTATACCCTCAAATAAGAATGATACGGTGGTTGGCAAAATATAGTAACCCAACTAGGTTGGGGTCAATCCCACTGGGAGTAAGTCAAATCTGTCTCTCAAACTGGTTAAAGTAGTCGTAAGAGCAGGAAAGTAAATAGGGGGAATTTGTAGAAGACAAAAAAAGTAACAAGTTTTGAATGCTTTTGATTGTAAACAATATGAGATGAACATTAATACTGTGTTCCCATTAGTGTCCTAACTCGTAGGTTTCTCGTGCTCAGTTTAACTATCTCACTACCACACATATAGAATCTGACAAGCTAGGTATTACCAACCGTCTTTTGAATGCTTTGATAAATATCACCATTTATCTAATGAGCCTTAGGGTCTTGCCTCACTAAACCTTGTCCTTTATCCCAATTTAACTATCACCTTGTGGGTATCAAGTTATTATACAAGGGTTGATATCCTCAAATCAGTGTTGTGATCTTTTTTTTCAAGTCTCAATCCCTCTTATGAAGATAATCTAAAATACAGGTAAGTTCTTAGTTTTGTCCACTACTAAAATAGAAATTAAACTGAAGAAGATCACAATGAAAGTGTAAACAATGATCAAGAAGAACCTCAGACTTCACCTACTTTGTTATTCTACCAGGGTTTCCTCAACCCTAGCTAAGGGATTGAGCCACTCTTAGTTTCAAGAAATGCCATGTAATTCAATAAGGAATGCATAGAAGTAATTTAACAACAATGAACAATAAAACTCAAAGTCTTAAATCAATTAATCAATGAAAAACCAAGAACAAAGAGATCCCAAGATCAAAAGTCAATTTTAGAATATAATATATGTTTGTGAATAGTATGAGTGCATAAAATGATTAAAAACATCAAAAGAGTATTTATAGAGTACACAACAACCCTGAAAATTTAAACAAAAACAGAAAGGGAAACTAAATATGTGAAAACTTATAGCGTCAGTTACGAGCCGTAAGTGGCACCTACGCCACGTAGGTAGCCATTAAAGGTACCAAACTTCTTCAAGTTTGCAATATCTCTCTTGTACAGATACCTATGGAGCATAAGTATTACTTATGTCCCATAGGTTGGCCCATCATAAGTACCAGGAAAAATCCTCCATCTGCACCTTCTCTAAACTTCAATCTCTGACACTTACACTGGTACCTACTATGCCGTAAGTGGTAGCTATGGGTCATAGGTGACCCATCTTAACTAATAGTCAAAAACTTCAACTTCTTATTTTCTAAAGTTTTCACTCTAAGACATATGACAGGACAATTACAGGCCATATGTGGGACCTAGACCATATTAGTGGCATCATAGGTGGGCCTTTCAATAACTATTACTTTTTTTCTTCTGTTTAGCTCAAACAATCACGCATAAGTACAAATTACACTTTCAGAACTTATAAGAAGCTAGAAACACAACCTATGCACCCTTACAACAATATATCCCACTCACTCAATTACATAATGAATGTTAATGCAGGGATGATGACAATACACTCACACTCTTAAAAGTTACACAATGTTCACAGAATATCATAGGCTTGCCCTTGTTTTCTTTACCCTGGTTTTCGGACAATCGGACTAGTATTACTATAGGACTTTACTTACTTATAATGTTGTCTTAGGGGTTGGTATAGTAAATTAAAAAATTTAGTGACTAAGCCTCCTTGGTATAACAATTATGAAAGGGGTCTACTATCAACCAAGTTTTTCTTTTGTCGCCCTTATTCCTTCCTTTTTTTTATTTGCCTATTCCAGTTGGGTGTGAATTCCTTTATTCATTCTAATTTTTAAATAAACTATATCTATTTTTTCCTACCACAACCAACCCTACTTTCTTTTCTCTTATTTACACCATTCTTCATATACAATTCTAATCACATATCTCTATTATAGCCACCCTCAACTTAGATGATTTGCCTAAGATGGGATGCACATTGTCTAAGGACGACCAGGGCCAAAATAGGTTCTTTGTAATTAAAATAGGAAGGTAAAAGGTGAAAACAAGGAAATAAGTCTATATATGCTCAAAATAGGGATCAAGGTATAATACATATTTGGAAGGTTATTTAGACTAATAGTGGACTTATTCAAGAACGCTTATGATCCTTTCCTAACCAACTGTTCAATAACCTAGGCAAGACTAACTCGGCAAGGTCAATTCAACACACAAAGGGCACTAAGTAAGCATATAAGACACACATGGCACAGCATAGTATCACAAAATACTACATATCTGGTTTATGCAAATGCTAGTTATGGTTATTATGTCCCTAATCCTAATGACATAACGAGATTCGCAGAGGTCACATATATTACACATCACACAGTTCAAAAATAATTTTTTTTGGAGGGGTATCAATTTTCTAAAACATTTAAACATTAACACAAAATGATCAACTGCCCAAAGGTACTTATTTTCCTCATAGTTAAACAAAAATATTACGAAACATAATGCAATACAAAAAAATATTTCTAGACATGCCGATTGTACAATCATATTATGGTCAATAGGAAAAGAAGCACTACGATAAAAACATAGGGAAATTGTGGTACTCCTCAACCCTAACTAAAATACTATGCACTATCCCCAGTGTGTGAGTACAATACAACACAAGGGAATGAGGACATACCTAGTATGAACTAGGCATCCGTCTCATGCTTGTCTCGATCAGGGTATCTACTATCTCAACTGATGGATGTAGGGTTAGTAGTATAGGCCTAGTTAACATACCCACAACTATCTCATGATGTCTCACCTTATTATCTACCCTAGACACCAAAGACTCTTGGGTGGCCTTTCTGAAGGCGTAATCATAAGAAATGGTGGGGTCCTATAGATCTTTTGGTCTACCTCTCTTGGTCGCAACCACTAGGACCATCTCCTCCCATGTAACTAAATCAAAGTATCTCAAGCCGTGTGGATCCATAGACTAACTAAATGAAGGGATAACAAAAGGAATTGCTAAAATCTAGATCTTTGTGAGAGATTATATCTCTACTCATAATATGTCCACCTCTTCCCAATTCTCGACCAGATACGAAGCATGTATATTTCTAAACTGAGCCAACAACTTCCTCTCAAAAGCTTCAATCTAGGCATGTAAATTACTAAACTCCAGTATCTTAGCCCAAAGTACAACCTATATTCGAGTTTTATAAATCTCTACCATTGTCCGAACCTAAGGCCAAATTTGCATACAACAAAGCCAGCTAAGACTCTACATCAATAAGGTAGGTGGTTTTTTTATCCAGCCACTCAAATAGGCTCATTAAGAACTCACAGGTTACTATAATAAACCCTATAGTTATAGTTATGTTAGTGGTAGTCGGGAGAAAAGGCATAGTAAATGCCTCAACTTGTTCAAAAGTAGAGGTCGAGGCAAAAGTAGAAGTAGATGAGGCACCCTCTCCCTCTGTAAAAACCTTGAGTGCATCTTTATGCTTGCTTGTATCAATATCTAAAATTGTATCATTAATATCTATTTCTATATTATCAACTTTCTCTATCAGAACTAAAGGCCACTCAAAATGGGTCGATATTACAGTCGAAGGTACTCGAGCTCTCTATGCAAGGATAAGCTTCGCCAAATCTTTAATCTTACTAGTATATGCAATGCTTGTGGCCTCTACCCTTTTATCAATATCTATTATCTCAATAATACCTACCTCATTACATAGACTCTTAATCAAGTCTGGAAAGAGAAGACTAGTCATATCCCCAAATGCTTGCTCATGTAAATCATATCGAATTAGCATAGAAAAATCAATCATATACCATACCAATAAACTCATCACTAGTGTAGCTCTATCCTTAGTCAAAAGTTTATTTGATACAGTCAAACATAATCTAATGTGAAAGACTATCCACTAAAAGCTTGCAGCAAAATAAAGTGTCTCCTTCTTAATCTTTTTCTTTCCCTCAATCTGGGGGCACATCACCCAAATCTTAAATATAATTGTCAAACCAAAAATATAAATCCATCCTCTATCGTCTATACTTAGAATTTTTCATAACATGTTTGTCCCATTTTGATCTATGTCTATGGTCACACTCAGCAGTAAATGTCGGAGCCATATGCTCTGACCTATAGAGACCTAAGTAGATGGTCGCCACTAAAATATCAGCTTGAAGTCCTTTCAATAAAGCATGCTCTAACTAGGGTTACTCTACGCCTCTACCTACTATAGGTGTGGTCAAAGCAAATGCGATGGCGTAGGAAGCATAGAACTACCTGACCAAGGCCTACCTATAAGATCCCAAAGGTCGAGTCATCAACCCTAACTAGTAGAGCATAAAAATAGCTCGTAGGTCTGGTGCCCCAGATAGCCTTGATAACTCAAATCTTCTTTTTTCCTAAATAGTACTCTTAGGCTGACCCTTCTCAATAATAAATTTATATTGCTCATATATAAATTGCACCCCTTCTACATTTAACCTCAAGTTTATCTCAGCTATGGGTAACGTCGAGACGTGTGTAAAATCGAATGTGGGGTCAGCCAGTGGCAGAATGGGAGATGGAAAATCCTATTTAGAGAGCTCCATTTCAGGTACTAAAGATGATGATACTTGATATTGTGACTTAGCTTAACCCTCCTCAAATTAGGGTGCTACTGATGCTGACTTTTTGGCCTAAGCCAACTCATCCTCTGACCCTTTCCCACACAGGGGGTCTATATGGCCTCCTCCTCAAATGTACCAACAACTTTCCCAGACTCAACCTCATCTTCGAATCCTAATTCCTCTTCCTAAAAACTATCCTTAGAAGTATGTTCTCTTTTCTTAAACCAGGGAGAGTATGGTGGTAAAGTCTTGAGTGCCCCACTAAGTCTGTGCTAGGATATAAACCTCCAAGGTGGCTGCAGTTGTAGTTTTTCACTGACCTCTAGTCTGTGGAGCCTCTAGTCTATTCTAGGCTACCAGGTTCTTTTTTACCGAGCTATTATGCTCAGGGTACTTATCCCAAATTCTTGATTGTACTTCTTTCTTTGAGGTTTCCTTGGGTGCCATAGTACCTGAAAAATCAGTTGTTAGTTCTTGAAAGAGAAGTGGGTATTGAAAAATAAAAAAATCTAATTTTCTCTCAGTGGGCACTTACGAAGATCACTTACAAATTGTAAGTGTCACTTATGGCCCATAAGTGTCCTTCATTGGTGCTATACAAGGCCCTGAAGTTTTTAGGCTTTAGAATCTGACACATACAAAGGTACTTAGAGCCCTTAAGCTCTTATTAAATAGCTTGTAGGTTCCATCATTGTCACCCTTTGAAGGGTACAATGTGAATTTTTCCCAATTTTACATGCCCATATAGTATAGTTAGCCTATTCAAGTTCAATTTTGTCCATAACAACATTTATCAAATTCATAAACTGAGATATGACACATAAAAATATGGATTTTCATCATCCTTTTTAGCTTCTCCCTCTCTTTAGGGACCCAGCACAAATTACTCAGTTAAGAACAATTCACTAAGTTCTATTTTTAGAATATTCATACAAGATTCATGAGTTTTAGACTTTTTCAAAAATATTCAAATACCAACTCACTTTTCTAAGTTAATATTACAATGTAATTCTATTAGAATCCAAGAATTTTACCTTAATCTCAGTGATGGAAGAGGGCGCACGAGAAAGTCGTATGAAACCCCAGCTTGAGTGCCTTGTGTGTTCAAATAGACTTATTGGTAATTAGTATAGGAAGTGTTCTTGGCTTTTATGGATTCTAGAGGGATTTGGGAAGTTCAAAATCAAGAGGCACTTATAAAATTTAAGAATAGAGGGGAATAGGATTGGGTTTGGAGTATTAAAGACATTGGTAGGCCGGTCCATGTCGAATACAATAGGGTCTGGCCCAAATTTTTTAATTTTGGACTCAAAATATTTTATGTCACTTACAGCTCGTAAGTGGTAGATCGTAGTTAGGATAAAAGTTTTTTTCCTTTTGAACTTCTTGTTTTAACATTTTTGACACCACTAAAGTTAGTCTGTAAGTAAAAGTTTAGAGATCCTAAAATTCAAAGATTCTTCACTCTCACAGTTATTGCATCACTTAAGAGGCCCAATGGTCACTTATGACCCTCATAAATGAGTCAACAAGTCCCCTTCTTGAAATTTTCTGAATTTTGCATTATTTTACCATGTTCAAGGTGGTTTCTCTTTTTTTACACATTCAAAAAAGAAAACAATGTGAACAATAAAATAGTGGGTTGCCTCTCACCCAGTGCTTGATTTAATGGCGCAACACGACATAGCTATGTTGGTTACTCAGACTTTACCAACAAGCCCATGGGTTGCCTCCCATGATGCACCTGATTTAATGTCACGGCATGACTTAATTGTCTTGGTTACCTAAATAGTGCTTGACATGCTACCCGTTCACTTTGAACGGGGCTTTACCATATTGTGTAATATTAAGAGCACAATGTGGAAACACCCTAAGCATGGTGAATTGTCTATACCACCTAGACTTTAACTTTTTAGGAAACAAGTGAAGTTTTGAATTTTATAACATAACCATATTATCAGGCTCAAACACTCTTTTTTTTTTATCTTTTTGTCATGATACAACTTTATCTTTTCCTTGTACAAAGCAGAACTTTCATAAGCATAGATCCAAAAATCAACGAACTCATTTATCTTACTCATTCTCAACTTAGTTGCATCATGCCACTCGAAATTAAGCTTTTTTAATGCCCATAGTGCCTTATAATTTTGATAGGTCGCATGATGCAACAAAGGAAGAATAACATGATGGGTACAATAGTGTTGAAGCAATGCTTCAAACTCTTTTGGATCGGGCAACTATATTAGAGGTGGACGGGTGAGACTTGCATAAATCCAATGCCTTAGGTACCACGATTGCAGTGGAGGGTCACAATCACGACACCATAATCATACCAACTATTTCGCGATCGCTGAACTATGCCTAGCTTTAATATGTTTATCAATGTGGTTTAAGGGAGGCCTTTAACCATTCTTATGATTTAAAATTATGTAGTGAGGTCACTACAAGTTTTTTTATTGAGGGGTGTCCCTACCCTTGTGTGAGTACATATTGGCTAGCAATATTTGAACTTAGTTTACACAAAGCTTGGAGATTTTGTGAAATTGATTGCTTTCATTTCTAGTTTTTTTTTTTTAATAATAATGTCGGACGATCTTTTCCTATGTTAAGCTAAGTGACAAAATTCATAAGAAAAAAAGTGTCGTGATTGTGTTTTGAGCCATGGGTGAATGGAAAGTTTGAGTACCTGTGGCATTTTAGATTTGGGATCGCATTTATACCTATGGCAAAGTTTGAGTAGCCATATGGTTGGTTTGCCTAAATGAAAGCCAAAATATAAGACAAAGGCATGGGTTTGTGCCATAATTAATGAATTATGTGTTGTGTGAATGCAAAGCAAACACCCCCTTCATCCAAAAATTTTCAAAAATCAAGGGCATGAACATGAAGACCTTGAAACAATACTTTTTCTCTTTTTGTGACTCCAAAATTTTTTCTTGTGAAAAATGGTAGATACTCCATTTTTGACTCTAGCAGAAGGAGCAATTGAGCCTCTTTGGTAGTTTTACATACCATGTGCAGTGAGCCTATTTGTTTGAATCTCACGTATACATTCCATCAAGAACTCGCCCCCTTTGTCTCTTAAGGCTAATTTTTATTGTACTTGGTTGGTGAGATGATACTAGGCCATTGCTATAAACTTGGAATTCCACCCTAGACTAAAATGCCTACCCGTGCATAGATGTTATCCCTAGTCACCCACTTCGAGCCTTTGGACCTTTTTTTGGTAAATATATTACAAGCCATGGCCCATTCAATTTGTATTACTCTTTTGAAACCTACCCTTCTTGAGCTTAGACATTCAACTTAAGGCTAAGAGCTTAAGTTGGGGGGGGGGGAGTGAAGATTGGAAGAGGTAACTTTGGGCCACAAAGTTGTAAGTGAGTGCCTAAGAGCTTAAGCATTAAGAATAAATGAGTAAGAAAAAGAAAGGATCCAAAAAAGGAAATAAATGCATGAAATATGCAAGAAAAAAAATAAAAAGAAAATAGGTGAACCAAGAAAATAAAAGTAGGCATATTTGTACAGAAAAAGAATGGCCCATTAACAAAAGTTGGGAGGAATTGTATGATGTAGATGGTCAAGGAAGGTATAGCCATGTTTTTCCTAAATTATATCCTACTCTACACCAAACTTACATTACAAGCTCAAAAAGTGATTCCTGATTTCTAACAAAGTATATTCATTGTAATGGTAATTGAAAATTAGGGCAAGATTACGGCATGGTACTTGTTCACATCGAGAGTTCTTGAGAGAGACAGAGTTTTACACTTAAATTTCTTATTTCATATTTGATAACATGGTTTGTGGAATTTTCTTCTTTTGAGAAGGCATGTAAACAAATTGAGGGGGGTGATTTTTTATCTCCCAAAAAATGAGGCAAAATGAGTATAATATAGTTGAGGTCAAAAGTGAGTCATTTCTAGAGGATTGGTGATTGTTGCATGGTTTCTCTTTAAAGCCTTTTGCATCCTTGAAAATTATATTTTATGTTGAGGGGTGTCGAAGAAGTAGTTTTGCCTATGTTTGAAGAGCTATTTGTGGTAGTAATCAAGTTAAAGTCATTGTGATCATTGGGTTATCTAATTTGGGAATAAATGTGCATTGTCTTATGGTAAGAGCTTGTTTTTCTTGAGGACAATCAAAGTTTTAATTTAGGGGTGTTGATGGGTGGTAAATTTACCACTCATTTTCACTCGACATTCATGCACATTACCATAATATGAATGTATAAGTGAGGCAAATTTGTGATTTAATGCGCTTATTTCCACATTTTTGCAGTTATACAAGTTATGGAAAAAAGGATGTGGATTTGAGCTGAAAAGGATTGAAATAGAGAAAGAAGTGCAGCTGGGAAACCTAAAGCAGAAATCAGCCTCAGTTACCGCAATCCCATATGAGGACCGTGATCATGCCAGTCAAGCAAAGTCAAAGTATCACGATCGTCAAGGTTCTAATCGCGGTCGTGGTATTTGTGATAGGGGACAAACTCCAGAGATCGTGGCCTAGAGGGGATACAACCCAGGGGTAGAGATGTAATTACACAAAGCTGACCCCAAGTCTCAAAAAGGGCTCAAAAAGCTATATTCAGATCATCTTTTTTTCATCATCTTAAAATTTGGTTAGTTTGAGTTCTTTTATAATTTATTGGATCTTGGAGCTTAAAATTGTACTAATCTTGAGATAAGAAGACATTAGAGTGAATCTTAAGTGAAGAATAGGCAAATCCAATTGAGGATTCATCAGAATTTAAAGTGTGGTTTGCATTCTCTTTATTTTTAATGAATCTATTTGATGGAGATTTTGGTATATCTTTGCTTATTATTCTTACGAGTTGCTGGTTCTTCTTCTTGGGGTTATGTTTGAATAAGGTGGAAGTATTTATGGGTTTTGATTATTATCTTTAATTCTCATTTAATGTTGTTGGAATGTTTGATTATAAAATGGAATTTTTTAGTGAAAGCCTCAATTTCCCTAAATCCCACATCATCCTTGAAAGAATGATGTAGGTAGTTTATATCCTACGTCATCCTTGAAAGAAATATGTTATTACCATGACCATTTATGAGCAATAAGATAGATAATGTTATTCCCTTTTTATTGTCTTATAGATAAGGATAAATTTTGGAAGTGCTAATCTTGGGCATTATCCTAGAAATAGTGATTCCTAGTTGAGGCTTTGTGATGATTGGTTGATCACACCCATGGGGTATTGGAAAGAATTTGTGGGTGATAGTTTAATGCTTTGTAGAAGACTAGTATCGAAATCCCTAACAGAGCCTACCTAAGCATGCCTTATCTAAGATTTGAAGTTGATTTTCATGTACCCACACACTAGTTGCCTCTAGTAAATAATAGCCCCAAGATTTGTTTCTAATTGATTACACTCTAATTATTATTAGTCTAGAATTAGTCCTTATAAACCCAAGAATTGTCTTACACTTTTAGAAACATTAAAAATCCCCCAAAAGAATTGTTTACTATATTTGAATTTAGCAAGTAACCTTAATTTCAAACTTATTTAATTGCCACTCACATTGTTCCTCGTGGATTGGACCATAGATCAAAGTTGGGTAATTATATTGACAATGATCGCCTTGCACTTTAATTGATGTGTAAGTTGAGTGTTATTCAAATTCTCCAATAAATAAGCAGCAATAATGACCACCAAGTTATTATTGGCCCACAAGAATTCATAATACAAGTCAGATGGAAGGTCCTTCAATTCCAAGATCAGTAGCTCCTCAATAGATGGCCGAGCTAGAGGAGTGGTTCTATTCTTCAGATTAAGATTTAGCTTTTTTAAAGAATAATTAAAAGAACCTATAGCATAAAACGCGTTCATCATACTCATCAATGTCATCATTGTTAAAGTTCATGATAACTATTGCTAATGCCTCAACCCTATGCCTCTTTTTAATAGGCACAATCACTGAATCCTTATCAACTATACCAATCATGGAGACCACACTCATAGTCTTCGGTTGTCATATAGATTGACACACATTAAAATTAACTTGCTTTTTATTGAGTCTAAACTTTATCTGCCCCATCTCTTTTTCAACCAAGGCCCATCCCATAGATAGAAAAGGCCTTCTTGAGATAATAGGGACTTCAAAGTCCACCTCACAGTCAAGCATCACAAAATAAACTAGAAATATGAAGTATGCAACATTCATTGAAACATCGCACAAAATACTAGCTGGTTTCTTCATAGTCCAGTCAGCCATTAATAACGTCATAGATATAGGTTTGGGTGCCCCCAACCCCAAATATGTGTACACTATTAACAACATTATTTTGATACTAGATCATAAATCACATAAAGCTCTAAAAAAGATAAAGGGCCCAATGGTATATATAATAGTAAATGCTCTGGGTCCTCCTTCTTCTCAACCAACAATTTAAAAGAAACAACACTGTAATTTTGAACATTATCATCCAACACAAAACTCACTATCCTCTTTCTAGTACGAAAATCCTTCATGAACTTCGCATAACCAGGCATCTTCTCAAATTCTTCTATATGAGGAATATTAGCAAACAGTTCTTCAACATTGATAAAAACTTATAATACTTCCCTTTTTTTGTTTCTTCTTTGATCTTTGAGGAAAAAGAAGAGGAGGTCATGGGATGGTCTTTAATACTAGATCATTTTCCTTCTCCATAGCTTTATTATTCTCAACTCTTTGTCAACACCTGTCAATTTTTGTGATGACTCACTACTAGTCACCAACATATTATATTCCACTTTAGGTGCCTCATCTACATCAACAACAACATCCCTAGCTTCATCAACTATACGCATGAGAGGGTCAATGGTTGACTTGCCACTATAAGTAGTGATGGATAAATGGTGGTTGTTGTTCTCAAGATTCTGTATTATATTACTTGGAAGAGAGCCTAGTTGATGTTGATTCAAGGTCGCTGACATCTGATCAATTTGCTACTTAATTTTCTTGATCGTAGTAGCATATGATTCCACTTTCTAGGTCAAACCTAAAATTTCTGCCTTAATTGCCTTAATTCAACTTTCTTGACATTCCAAACCCTTAACAATATTATTGAGCACTTCCTCCATCATTGACTCAATGTCATAGTTCTCAGTGGAACATATGCATTACTCTTCTCCTTAAAATCATCCTTATGTCTCTAGTCATTATCTCTATTTTTTCTTTGATCCCTGTATCCATCCCTATAGTAGTTTAAACCTTGATTCTCTTCTCTTTAGTTCTAATTGTCTTGAGAAAATGATTGGACCTTAGCTTCAAAACCCGCCAACCCTTTATCTAAATACTTTGCCTCTTCATCAACATTTGAATTATATGACCTAGTAGCTTTACCTTGTGCGCCCACAGTGTTCACCTTTTCAGAATTCATAGTTTCAAATTGTTTCATTACTAACCTAATCTCTTTCCTCAGTTACGCAGCCTCCTGAGCCACCGTATCATCTACAAATCTATGCTCTTCAGAAATAACTATGGCATAAGTGTTGGGACCTCTCTCATTCTCCCAAGTATGCCACTCTTAATTGGTAAAAGAGATTCGATTAAGATATTTGATGTTGCTTCCTAACGTAGGTTCATGAACTTTCTTTAGGTAATAGTATCTTCATATATTTAGAACTAGTATTCAGGGCACAATAGGAAATTTCCAGTAGATTTCTCCCTGAAATTTTGTGATTAGGAACCATCATCAACTTCTTATGAACCAAAATCATGCCTCATACATTGGTTCTGAATGCATTTTCCTTAAGCTATAGATCTCATTCTTTAATTATATCTTTATGAAAGGAGGGAATAAATAGTCTAAGACCTTCTTTCGCAACTCATTCCAAGTAGTAATGGAACCTTATGGTAGTTCCCCTAACCATAATGTAGCTTCACCAAGTTGAGAGAATGGAATAAACTCAGTCTTAACGCTTTGGTATCCATCTCAGGTATATTATATGAGTTAAAATTCTAGCACAATTAATGAGGTGCATGTTTGCATCATTAGACGGAAGGCCAACAAACAAAACTTTAAGATTCAGCAACTAGATCATAGTACTAGTAATATCAAACTTCTCACCCTTTGGTAATGCAGGAGGAATGATAGATCCTATCTCAGTTGGCTCTGCACACCCCAAGTCTTCATCTGGATCTTTATATGCTGGAAAGTACTAAAAAGCTGGGGGTACTAGAGATCTATCTCTTCTACCTCTATCGAGTTCTACTGGATGATTAGCTTTCGGTCTATGTCTTGCTCTCTTTGCCTCTTGAGTTGCATGTTGGGAAGCCTCATTATCCCTTCTCAAATTAGCCTCTACAAGTAACTAGGCATAGATGTCTGCTCTACAATCTCCTGAGGAAGTAGGGGAGGTAACTCCTAAGGATTATTTTGAGGTAGCTCATGATGAGATTCACAATCGTGTTATGATATCCAATAATTCTGTTGTAGGATTATTTTTGGCTCTGGATAAAATAGGATCAAGCGATTGCCTTGATTTCTAGGATTGGGCATACACTGGCGTACACCCCAAAAAGAATATAAAAGTAAAACTAAAAATGTGGATCAACCTCAATCAATAAATCTACAACCGCATTCCCTGACAGCGACACCAATATTTGATGTCACCCAAACTATAACCTTAAAGAAGTATAATGCAATTACTGTTAAATTATAGTAAGCAAACTAGGTTGGGGTTGATCCCACATCGAATAGGTCAAATTTATCTCTTGAACTTTCTAAGATAGCTGGAATTGTAGAAAAGTAAATAGGAGAATTTGTAATAAATAATAAAAGGTAATAAGTTATGAATATTTTAGGTTGTAAACAATCTGAGATGAATACTAGGACTGTATTCTCTCAGCGTCCCAACTCTGTAGGTTTCTCGTGCTTATTCCGACTATCTCACTACCACATATGTAAAATTTTACTAGCAAGGTATTACCAACCATCTTATAAATTCTTTAATAAATCTTACCTTTCAACATATGAGTATTAGGGTGTCACCTCTTGTCTTTGATCCCTGTTTGACTATCACCTTGTGGGTATCAAGTTATTAAATGAGAGTTGATAGCCTTGAATCACTATTGTGATCTTTATTTCCCAATCCCAATTTCTATTATGATTATGGACTCTAATATAAGCAAGTTCTTAGCATTGGCCACTGCTAAGAAAATAATTAAAATAAAAAAAATAACAATGCAAGTGTAAACAGTGATCTAGAAGAACCTCACACTTCCCCTACTTATTTATTTTACCAGGGTTCCCACAACCGTAGCTATGGTATTTAGCTACTCATAGTTGCAACAAATGATATGTAATTTAATAAAGAAAGTATATAAGTAATATTACAAGAATAAAGAATAAAACTCAAGGTCTCAAATTAATTAATCAACCAAAAATTAGGAACAAAGAGATTCATAGATCGAAATTCTATTTTAGAATCAAATATATGTTTGTGAATAGTATGAGTGCATAAACTGACTAAAAACATGAAAAGTGTATTAATAGAGTACAAAACAACACTGGAAATCTAAACCAAAACTTATAGGGAAAACTAAGTCGGTTTCCACTTGCGATGCCATTTATGGTCATAAGTGGAACCCTTTCCATGTAGGTGACCATTGTAGGTACCAGAATTCTTCAACTTTGTAGTATATCTCTTGCATTAGTACCTACAGGGAATAAGTATTACTTATGTCCCATAGTTTTTCACATCGTAAGTGCCAGGAAAAAACCTTCATTCGCAGATTCTCTGAACTTTAATCTTAGACACTGACACCGGTACCTATGATATTGTAGATGGAACCTATGGTCCGTAGGTGACACATCGTAACTAGCATTCAAAAACTTTAACTTTTGGATCTCTAAATTTTTCACTCTGATACATATGACAGGCCACTTAAAAGCTTATACGGGACCTACACCTCATAAATGGCATTGTAGGTGGGGCCTTCTATAACTTTCACTTCTTTTTCTTATGTTTAGCTCACAAATCCTAGTTCCCAAAAAATAGACACAAAAATAAATCATATCTACCAACACAAACCTAAGTACTTGCAGATTTTCTTATTTTAAGCATTGAAATTCCATGAAACCATGACACATCAGTCCTACCTATTTGAGGTCCTATATTATTGCTAATTGGTGGTATTGGTACATTAGTTGTTATGTCTAACTTGTTGGTTCTTATATAATATTTTTGCCCTTGTGCATATGAAATTTGTTGTATATTTTTTGATAAAAATCCAAATATGGTATCAATGGAATATTTTTGTGTATTTTACTCTAATTTCATATGGATTAGGTTAGATTTCATTAATGGTTGGAATAATAAGTGGATTTTTAGCTAACTTGGTGGGCAGATTGGTTGGAGATGGACATTCTCATTCTTGTTGGTTAGGAGCATTACATCCTTATAGCATATACATTTATGAAAAAATGTTACCACTATGAAAAAACTAGAAAAAATGGCTATTTTTTATATAAAATATGATATCTTTAAAAGCCTCTATCGATGGGTATGTCGGAGAGGAGATATGGATATAGTATCTGATATGGATTGTATATGTATTGATGAACCCTCCATGGGTCCTACCTAGAAACAACATCTCAGTAGGTGTACACGGAGGTTGTATGACGACCTCATGCACCATCATCATGATCATTATTGCATTTTACATACCTTGCTCTTTTTGTGTTTTATTATCTCCTTCGATATGAAATTTTCTATATTTATTACTTACTTATTGGATGTATATGTGATATTTGTGTACTTGTGCTTCCTTGACGTATATGTTCATGGCATAAGTGAATATGATAGAACTGTTAGTGAAGATAGTGTAGGATAGTATTTAGGATATTTTTTTACTGCGGGTGATATGCCCACTGTTTGTATTTTTTATTCTTTAATTTATACATTGTGCAGTCAGCCTATGATACCTAATGAGTACAAGTGGACCATAATCACCCTACTATACCTTTTTGGTATAGAATCAGATATGAGCCTGCCTTACAGTAGTTGATTCAGGCGATACTTAGAGCGCATTTGAGGTAGAAGTTGATCTATTCATCTGGAGTTGGGTACTACCTTTTCTCATCTAGATAATGTCTTTATTTGTATTTAGAGATAGCGTTTCTCCTTTTTGTACATTCTATGTATTTTTGACTTCGAATTGTATTAGTTAGTTCATACACAGTCACGCCGAGTTTTTGGGGTTTTATATGTAATCTTGACTATGTATTTCTACTTTTACTATATATATATATGGTTTTACTCAATTTTAGGTGTCTTTTCTTGGGTTTTGGCATTGATTTCTTTTTTTATATTAGTTTGGGTGATAGGCTTACTTGTCAAGGCTCGCTGAGACAAGTGCCATCATGACCCTTAGTTTTTGGGTAGTGATAAATTAGTATTAGTGAGTTGGGTTCATTGGTCTTAACGGTGTAAGAATGAAGTGTCTAATAGATTCTCATGGATCAGTATGTAAATGTCCATATCTATCTTTTAGAGGTTATAAGATGTCTTTAGGAAACTTTCTTTATTTTATTCTATATCATATGGATATTTAATACCTTATGTTCTAAGTCATATATCACTTTTTCGACGCAGATACTGCGGACTAAATCCAGTTAGGCTATAGATATGAATCCATTATTTGAGGAGAGAGCCCAATCTAGAGGGCAAGTTACGATTCATAGTCGACCTCAAGGTGGGGGATAGGCATGAGGATTTGACCCATCAAAAGACAGCACTTGGGAGATCTCTCCTGACCCTCAAGATGAGCATGTTAGACATATTAGTCCAACTAAGGTTCCATTAAGTTTTTCTCTTCAAGTCTTAGAGGAGTTACTAGTTCGCTTGTTGAACTGATTATAGGGTGCTCCTATGAGTGCACTGGTGTTCCTCTAGCTTTGATTATTGTACCTTAATCTATTCCAGAGTCTACTTATGGTGTTCCTCTAATTTTGAGTATAGATCCTCCTATTATGATATCTGCTTATGGTACTCCACAGACCCCAAGTTCAGTTTCTCCTTTGGTGTCGATATCTGAGTATAGTATTTTGAGGTCAAGAGTTTAGCATTCTTCTATGATTCCTTCTCAAATAGATTCTCATCTAGTCAGTTTACTATGCCTCTTATTTTTGTGAATGTATCTATGTGTTTTGAGGATCGAAAGAGGTTTGAGAGATTCACTTATTATGGTTCTCCTAGGTTTAGTGGTGTTGTAGTCAAGGATGCCTATGAGTTCTTGATGGATTTTTGTAAGAAGTTGAATAACCTTGGTTCCCTTGAGTTATATGGAGTTTCTTATACTACTTACTAGTTGAGAGATACAACCAGAGATTAGTGGAGGACACTTATTGGTCGATGACCACTTGGTTTGCTTGAGATAAATTAGGATCAGTTTAAAGAGGTCTTTTTGGATGGATTTATCCTTTTAGTTTGAAATATTAGATAAGATATGAGTTTGATTACTTGTAGCAGGGCTCTATGATTGTTCGAGAGCATGAGGAATGTTTTCCTAGGTTGTCTAGATATTCTTATGCCAGTATTGCAATTGAGTTTGAGAAGATTTAAAAGATAGTGAACGGTTTAAATGTTTCTCTTTAGCTTGCTATGACTCAAATGACAGTGTATGGAACATCATTTTGTGTATTATAGATCATGATAAGATGACTGAGGCTATTCTTTGAGGATCTCAGGGAGGCACCAGAAAGGTACACAATTAGGGTGAGTTCATAAGTCATGTCTCTCAAGGTATAGATTCTATAGGTTTCTACTTATATCATAGTATACTAGTGTAGGCAGCCCTGCAGAGTTCAGGTAGTGGATCTTCTAGTTCAAAAGCTTTGGGTGCTCTTCTTAGTTCAATCGTACCTCCTTCCATTGAGCTGGGCCATAGGATTTGCTATGTGTGTGATGATATTGGCCATTTGTCCAAGTACGTTCCCCGTCATATCTTTAGAGCTACATGTATATTATCTATAAGAGGTAGAGGTTTTATTAGAGGTATGAGAGGTAAAGCTTGTGGTGCTCATGGTGGTGGTCGATGGACTACCCAGTCAGGTAGTGGACGTGGTTAGTGCTATTGTATACCTATCAGGTCAGAGGCAGAGGCTTTTGATACCATCACGTCCCTTTTATTTTAGACCAACATTTGTGTTATTTGATTTGGGATCAACTTTTTTCTATGTGTTAGCATATTTTTCTTCAAGTGTTTATTCTTCTTGTCAGCCTCTTAATGTTTCTCTCCATGTATCAACTCCCATAGGAGACTCTTTAGTAGTGGATCAAGTGTACCAATATTGTATTGTGACTTTTATTAGGCATGATGCATGGGTAGATTTTCTTATATTAGATATGATTTACTTTGATGCAATCTTGGGTATGGACTAGTTATATCCTTATCATACTGTACTAGATTGTTATTCTATGAATATGACCTTAGCTTCGCCTAGCGTGCCGAGGAGATCTTAGAAGAGTGTGCTTTATTCGGGTCCTAATAGAGTTATATCTTTTCTTTAGGCGTGTCATTTGGTTAAGAGGGGATGTTTATCTTATTTGGCTTATATTCGTGATACTAGAATTGCTTCACCTCCTTCTTTGGATTATGTTCAATTATTCATGAAGTTGTTAATATTTTCCTTACGAATGTGTCTAGTATGCCTCCAAATCAGGATATCAATTTTTCTATTGATGTTTATTTGGGAAAAAGGCCTATTTCTATTCCTCCTTAGAGGATGGCCCCATTAGAGTTTAAGAAATTAAAGAATCAGTTGAAGGAATTGTTGGATAAGCAATTTATCTGATCTAGCCTATCACCTTGGAGCGCGCCGATTTTTTTTATGAAGAAAAATGATGGGTCAATGCATATGTATATTGATTAATAGTTGTTGGACAAGGTAATAGTTAAGAATAAGCATCCACTCTCTTGTATTGATGATTCTTTTGACTAGCTATAGGGTGCTTCAGTGTTTTCGAAGATTTATTTAAGGTTTGGGTATCACCAATTAACGATTAGGGCTTCAAATATTTTGAAGACAGCTTTCTGTACTTGATACATTTATTATGAGTTCTTAGTCATGTCGTTTGTGCTGACCAATGCCCCAGTTGATTTCATGGATTTGATAAATCGAGCTTGTCAACTGTATCTTAACTTTTTTATCATTGTATTTATAGATATTATCTTAGTTTATTCCAAGAATGAGGTCGATCATGAGGAGTATTTATGGATTGTTCTTCGAAAATTAAGGGATGAGAAGTTGTATGCTATGTTCTCTAAGTGTGAATTTTTTTAGAGTATGTCTCTTTCTTAGGTCACATGGTGACCAAGGCTGTTATTATGATCGATCCAACCATGATTACAGTAGTTTGTTATTAGGATAGGCCTACTTCTCCTACAGAGATTTAAAGTTTTGTTGGTTTAGCAGGTTGCTATCGATATTTTGTTGTGGTTTTTTCTTCTATTGCATCCCCATTAACTAATGTAACTTAGAAGAAGATTTCTTTTCAATGGTCCAATGCTTGTTAGGTAATCTTTCAAAAGCTCAAGGATTTGTTGACTTCAGCTCTTATCTTAACCTTGCCTAAAGAGGGAGTGGGTTTTACCATTTTTTATGATACTTTTGGTATTGTATTTGGTGTTTTGTTGATGCAGACCCTACCTATGATTTTGAGTTGTGCGCAGTTGTTTTGGCTTTACAGTTATGGTGGTACTACTTTTTTGGAGTTCATTGTGAGACTTTTTTGAATCATCGGATCCTTTATTATATCTTCACCCAGTGAGATGTTAACATAAGGCAGTATCATTGGCTTGAATTTCTTAAGGATTATGAATGGACGATACTTTATCTTCCGAGCAAGACTAATGTGGTAGAAGATGCCACGAGCCAAAATTCGACTAGTATGGGTAGTTTGGAACATCTTTTGACTAAGGAGAGGCCTGTGTCCTTCGAGGTTCAATCTCTGGCTAACCATATTGTTAGGCTTGATTTTCAACACCTAGGTATGTTTTGGCTTTTGTGGAGGATAGGTCTTCCTTGGTAGAGTAGATTTGGGCTCATCAGTTTGATGATCTTGGGTGATGAGAGGCAAATTTACCACTGATTTGTATTTCATTTCTTTCACACTATGGTGAGTTAATTGAATATGTGAGACTAATTCTTTATAAAATGCACTAATTTCCAGTTGGAAAGGAACGAAAGTGAGTAAAGTTGGACAAAGGTTGAAGATAGGCCCCAGGATATGAACCTCAAGTGTTTCTATGGCACTCTGAATTTTATGATCAGCATGAGATACTACGATTCTAAGTTAATGCACTGTGATAGCGAGAGTCGCGATCACGACAAAAGTGGGTAATCACGAGCATCTGGCAAAATTTCTAAGGCCCTGATGTAATTTCACACAGATCAGTCCCCAAATATAAAAGGCTCAACCCTTCATAATTCCATCATCTAATTTCTATTTTTTTAGAGTGAAAAACACTATTGTGAGTGCAAAACAATTGTTGGTGATTTCCAAAGGAGATTTTGGCTATTTGATTGAATTTGAAGCTCAGATAATATATTAATTTTTCCTTTCATGGATAAAATGAATGCTAATTTTGGTATATTTCTTTCGTTTATTTCCATGAGTAGCTAAATTTATCTCTTGGGGTTATACTTTATTAGGTGATGATTAATGTATAGGTGTTGATTATTTGTCCAATTAATTAGTTATTGGTGATAGGTTTTGCTTTTGTTCAATGCTTAATTAAGAAATGGGGTAGCAAACCTCAATTACCCGTGAACCCATATCATCTTTGGAATAGGGGATATGGGTGAGGAACAATTGTAAACAATACTTTGAGTTAGCTCATTTAATAGCATATCTTAGAGATAAGGATGGTAATTGAGGTAGTAGATTGGTAGATTTGATACACGGTGTTCGAAAGAACCTACTTGTGAGATTTGGTGTTTTATTGAAAGATTAAGATTAATACCCCTAAATCTAGCCTACCCAAAATACTTGATTAAACTTGGATGAAAAATTGACAACCCATGTCTGACTTCCACCTAGGTTTGCATAAACCTAAGGCTTCTTTCCATTTGGTTACACTATTTGATATTTCGAACGCATACTAGTGTTCAAACATTGTTATTACAAAATTACACAAACCAAGCCACCCACTCCCTCCATTTACTTTTATTTATTGTTTAATTTTGCACTATGAGTTATCATCTAGTTAACTACCACACTCATAGGTCTTTAATTCTATGTCTTCTCTCCTTGTGGATTCGACCCCGACCCTTAGTTGGGTCAATATATTGATGACGATCACTTTATGTCACAATTTTAGTTCAACTTTGACCATTATCAAAAATGGTATCATTGCTAGGGAGTAAAAATAGTTTTCACTATTTTAGTGTTGTTAATGACCTTGGGTTAGCTAGTGTTTTAGCTTACATGATTTGTCATTTTCGTCTTTTCTCAGGTGACGATCAAAGAATACACGAACCATGAGCTAACACAGTAGTAATGATGGATCTTTTAATAGGCTTAAGGATATGGATCATCTGGGATATGTGATTCAAGCTAGTGCTATTCGTATTCCACCAGTGTAAATAAATGGAGTGTTTCACGTTACTAGTGTGATGCTTTATTTTCTTCAAATAAAAGGATTATTTGGAAGCCAAACACATGAGGATGCTAATATACACTTGAACTATTTTATTGATGTGTGCACTCTATTTGAAATAGCCCATATTTCTCAAGAATCAATCTGGTTACATCTTTTCCCATTCTTTTTTATGAGAGAAACGGTCTTATGGTTGTGGTCTTTGCCTGCAGGATCTATCACTTCATGGGTTGAGCTCATGGGTGCATTCTTGGATTTTTACTTATCTCTTTCTTGGATTTTGCAACTAAAGGATGAAATCATCAACTTTTGCCAACATAATGGCAAGCCATTCTATGCAGATTGGCAATATTTCAGTTGCAATTTAATGAAATGCCCAAATCATGAGGTTTTGAAGAAAATGCTTCTTTAAAGTTTCTATAAGGCATTGGACCAAATTAACAAAATAGTGGTTGATAATGTGGTAGGGGGTTCTTTCGTGAAGTTATCTTATGGTGTTTTTACGACTTTGTTAGATCAAGTGACAAAGAAAATAGAGGATGGAATATGAGGGACACCAAAGTGGCCATGAGGTCCACAACAACATCTTTTATATGCAAAGAGCAAAAGAAGAAAGATGAGAAAAGAGAGGATAATATGGCCTAGGTAATGACCCAACTTGACCTTCTTACCAAACATGTAATGGGGGCTCCTCCTAAGGTGGTCGATGTCATTGAATCCAAGAGTACTAGGGCTTATGATGATAAATAAGTAAAGAAGCATGATGAGGAGATTCAATTATTATTGAACCATTTGGGGTGTTCCTACCCTACCTATAAAAGTCAGGGTGGGAATCAAGGTTTAAATGATTGAGATTGAGATACATATTGGAGGTATAGAGACCATGACAGAGATCGAGAATAGATAGAAAAGGAGAAAGACATTGATCGGTACATATCCCCACATGATAGGCCCAAGGAGAAAGAGTGAAGCTCCACTAACCCAGAAAAATTCAAGAATAAAGATGTCTTAGCCTAGATTCTAAAGCATATAGAAGGGACCGACAAAATGGTTAGAGAAATAAAAAGAGGCTTCTCTCAACTAAACCAAACAGTGACATCCCATTCCACCTCCATCAAGCAACTGTAAATGTTAGTGGGACAAATCTCAACTCAACTTAATGCTAGGCCAAAAGAAGGTTTTCCTAGTTATATGATGGTCAATCCCAAAAATAATGATCATGTTATGGCCATCGCCACTAAATATGGCTGAAATCTTCATAAAAAAATGGTTGAAATGGATGAAAATCCCAATCAAAGTACATATAATTAACAAGCAAATGTAAATATAAGCATCTAGAAAAGCCAACTGATGATGCTTAAAGGTCTAATGAAATAGTTTTTGAGAAACCGACGGTAGTTGAAGAAAAGGGGGAAAATGAGGAAATTCTTAAAGTAATCGCTGGTAATGTGCCAAAAGTGAATGAACCTCAAATTGTCCCACTACCACCAATCAAAATTCCTCTATCATTCATATAAAATCTTTAGAAGAAAGAATACAATACCAAGTTCGAGAAGTTTCTTTCAAAGTTTAGCGACCTATCAGTAAATATTCCATTCATTGAAGCTCTATAAGAGATACCAGGATATGTACTCATAATTGAAGCTCTATAATGTCAAACACAATGGCAGTGAAGAAAGAGGACTTGGATGCATTCACCACTCCTTACACTATAAAGGTGTATAAATTTGGAAAAGAGTTGTGTTATCTTGGAGAAAGTAATGACTTGACGTCATATGTTGTGTTTCAAAAGTTAGGATTTGTTCTCCTACTCCCACTACCATGAGGCTTTTAATGGCCGACCGTTCAATCAAGAACCTTGTCAGCATGTTATATGGTGTGTTGGTAAAGGTTGATCTATTTATCCTTCCATCCAATTTTGTCATTCTCGATTGTAAAATTGATCATGACATACCAATCATTCTTGTTATGCCATTCATATCCACTGGAAGAGCCCTAGTTTAGATGGAACATGGACAGATAAAGTTTTATTTAAAAATAAGGAGGTCTCCTTTATTGTGTTCAGGACTAAGAAGCAACTGATGGAGTTGCAAGTGAAGTCAATCATTGATGTGGTAAGAGAAAGTGACCAATTCTATAGAGGTAAATCTTGGGTTTCTTTGATTTAAGGATCAAACTTGATGAGGAATGAACATCAAGTTGTGATGTTAAATCAAGTGCAAGATGAGAGCCAATCCATCATTGCCATGAATTTAGCACATATCATTTGATTTTAATATTGTTAACATAGTTTTTGTTGTTGTTTTTGTCTAATCCATAAAATATTTGCACTTTTAAGGTGAATTCAAGAAACTTGGGTGACACTAAGTGGATTAGAATTGAGTTTGGAGGTGAATCAACTGAAAAAATAGGGGAACTAATAGTTCTCAGTTATCATGATTGTGATAGCACGTGCCTAACATGTTCCTCAGTTCTCATAATTATCGAGAGGTGGCCGGGATCACAATCTCTCATTTCAAGAGAATATCACTATTGCAAGATAATCACACTCACCTATACCATTGCATTTGGTAGAGGACAATCATTGTAAATAAAGCTCAACTTATCTTGAGTACGAATACTTGAGGAGTGTAATTAGCCTTCTAATCTTATGTGTGTTAAAAAATAATAAAAAGATACCCATAATGTAATTAAATTAAAAGACATGATTTAAAATAGGCGAGTTGCTTTGGAATGTGATTCTAACAAAGTCTATTCAAGATACCCATCAATACGCAACAATTGTAATTACAAATTCAATATGAGAAGTATCTTTGTATTATATCTACCTAAGGGCAAGTTATCCATAGGTGCAAGATGATTTGGCGTAAATTCTAGTCATTAACGATATGGTAATCTAGGTTGAAGGTCCTTGAGGCTAGTTTGTCAAGAAAACCTCATGAATATGACATTGAAATTTTAGGGTACCTCATAAGGGCATTAATTTAAACCACCTAACACCTCAATAGGGCATCCTTATTTCTGAGATGATGCCCAAGACATAGCCAACTCTCTACTCACCCTTATTTCTAAGATAGCAAAAAGATAGCAAACTACATCCATTATTGTTTGTTATAGCTTTATCACTTATATCCATCTTTCAAAGATGATATAGGTTCCAAAAGTTCACCTACACCTCTTTTTTAAGGATGATGTGAGCTTTTAAGAACTTGGGGTTTTCACTCACAAATCCATTTTGGGCATTTGAGGTTTTCACCTACAAACCCCAACTAATTCAAACAAGCAATACTGAAACCCATCATCAACCAACAAGAATCTACACAAATGCATCACAAACCACGCATATTTTCACCTTAGTTCAACATGATCCTAAGAAAACAAAACTTATCTACTCATGAAATAAAGTGAAAGAAATATACAATAAGGTTCATTCAAAGCTTCCATGGTAATGAAAAGTAAGAAGATTCTTCACTTTACACTTCAATTTCACCAAACTCAAATTGGAAATTTTAAACACAAAAGTTTTCCCAATTAGTAGGGTTGCAAATTCTCCAAAATACAATTGTTCAAAGTGGGACATACTAAATGGGAAAGGGTATTAGCATTATAAAGGATTTTGGGTCGGCTGAGTAAAATAACAGAATTGCCCCTAGGCATAAACCCATGAATCCGCGCTCATTGCCAGTTGTCCACAATTGTGGCTATAACCATTACCTTTAGATCCTCGTGATCGCGGTTGCTGACCAAAGTGGACTTGCTGCAATCGTGGGCCTCAGACTGTGATCGCGGTAACTAAGCCTGATTATGTTTAGGGTCTTCCAACTTGCTTTTTTCTTCTCCTTTTGGTTCCTTTTTAGCTAAAATCCACATCTTTCTTTCCCATCATCTGTATGCTTGAAAAATGTGGAAACTAGTGCATTAAACTAACAAACTTGTCTCATTCATACCGTCAAATCATAGTAGTGCACACAAATTTTTGATGTAATAAGTGGTAAACTCACCACTCATCAATACCCCCAACTTATACCTTTACTTGTCCTCAAGCAACACTATCTCTTACTCAATGAGACAATGCAAATTTAAGTTCATTTATGCAACCCAATAATCACAAAGAATTCAAACTTGATTACTACCACAAGTAGCTCTTCAAACAAGGGCAACACTAATCTAATGAAATCCATCAACATGAAATGCACGTTCAAAGATGCAACAGACTTTAAGGAACAATAATCACTGACACTCTAGAAGTGACTCTCTTTTGACCTCAAATTCATTATACCCCTTTTTGCGTTAATTTTTGGAAGATGACAATATCACCTATCTCAAGTTGTTTACATGCCTCCACACAAGCAGGAAATCCCACACATACCAAATTATCTAATTTTCAATAAGGGATTTCTGTGTAAAGATCTCTATTATAGAAAGACTCTCGAAGCTAACAAGTACTATACCATAGGCTTGCCCATATTTTCAATCTCCAGTACAATGAGTACACTTGGTTGGAGATCTTGAAGAGCTTTTCTGAGCTTGTAACGTAGGTTTAGGGAAGGGTAGGATATTATTTAGGAACAATGTGTCTATACCCTCCTTGAACATCTACATCACTCTATTCCATCCTACTTTTGACCATGGACCCCTTCTTCTATTCTCACACTTGATATATGACTATTTTAGGTACCTTGATTTACATAACTTCTTGAAGGCATCTTTCATAACCTATTTCTTTTGCAGTCTATGACTCATTCTTATTTTTATCATTCCTTTCTTTTTCACTTTTTCATTGCTTAGCTCATAGGCATCCACTTACACTACCTTGGCTCATGTTTTTCTCTACCATACCTACCAAACCTAACTTAAGCATTTTACTTCAATTTTCATTTTTTCATATTCAAAGAGGGTAGGGTTCAGGAGAGGGAAAACTTTTAATAGTTCAAGGCTTGTAATGTGGTTGCCAAATAAAGGCTTGATGGTTCAAAAATGGTAACTAAGGGTACTATTCTATGCATGGGTAGGCTATTTAGGCTAAATTGGATTCCTATGTTCACAAAGATGGCCTAGGATCATTTCACCGATCAAGCATAATCAAAATTATACTTGAGAGACTAACGTGGAAAGTTATAGATGGTACAAGTATGAATGAGATTTAGACTACTATGGTCATTGCACATGGCATACAAACTCATTAAGGGGCTCAATTTCCCTTACCACTAGAGATAAAATGGAGTATCTACCAATTTCTACAAGCCAAAACTTTGGAGTCACAAAAAGAGTAATGAATTGTTAAAAGGTCGTTCATATATGTGCCCCTTTATTTTTGAAAGAAAAATTGTTTTGGATGGAGGGGAATGTTTGCTTCACATTTGGACCACGCACAGTTTGCTATTTATGGCACCAAAAAAAGTTGACATCTCCCATTTCAGCTTTCATTTAGGCAAACCATATGCCTACTCAGACTTCACCTTGCATTTGTAACTCTGATGCTACTCGTACTTAGACTTCCCCTCCATCCATGGCTCAAAACCCAATAACAATGATTTTTCTTAAGAATGTTGTCACTCAATCTATCATTGGGAGAGGCTTTTCCAATTTCACCATATACAAAATAACGATAAAGTAAAAATCTAAAAATAAAATAAATAACTAATCCATAAAATATGGGCACCATCAGAGTGCCTGAATATTACAACCCACAAAAATAAAAATAATCCTAAATGACATAGAAACATCAATAAATATCTAAATAATAAAGGCCCAAATGAATAAAAACAAAGACAGGAACCCCCAAATAAAAATCTTACAGTGACCTCACTACATTAACTATAAAGAATAAAGAAAGGAAAGGGTGCTCCTTGAAACCACATCAAGAGCTACTCTCGCCCTCAGACTTTGCATTATCTCCAGTATTATTTGAATCAGACCACTCAGCTTGGGTCTTATCATCACTCTCAACTCAGAGGAAGGAAGTCTATCTCAGAGTTTTAGGACCTTCCAAAGGCCTTTTACCCCCTTCCACATCTTGCTGAAGAACTTGTCCCTCTTCTTCTCCCTTTTCTCATCTTTTAGCTTTCTATGAGACTCTGCCAATGATGAGTAGGCCCTCTCAAACCTATAAATGGTTGCTCCCTGTGTCTGTTGATCTGCCAAATACTTCTCATAATTATATCAAAACACATATGAATTAAGCGTGGTGGAGGGCTCTCCCAGTCCCTCATGAAATCTCATCACAAGCTCTCTAATCACCCTCAATTCAAAACTGATCTCCATAGTAAAGCTGGTTGTAGATGGCCTAAAATACTTTGTCTCCTTGCATATCGACCTACCCAAGTAAATCTTCCTCTTCTTGCTCTTACCTTGTGGACCAACACACCTAATTCTGAGAGGATAGATGGGGTGCCCGGGCATACCCACGTGTCTCTAGGGTACTACACAACCTTAGTTCTCCTGCACAAATCAGTAATCAAACAAGGGAATAATAAAGGTATACCACTATGGTTCTTTAAAAACTTCATATCAGATACCATAAGCCGACCAACATTCAAATAAATGTTATCTAGTATGCAAGAAACTATTTGGGTCTAAAAATCTGGAACCACTGACATGTGGGTGCAAGGATAAATCCATCTATGAATTATGGTCAATCAAATCTAGGCCTCGTTAGTGAAGTCAATCATCGATATATTCCTCTTGGTAGTGCCTAAGGGACCTCTTTCCACGGACATAACTTCTTCGCCAACCAACTTCGTGGTTTACACCTTTAAGCCTAAAATTAATTCATTTTGAATTTAGGAGCCCATAGATGTCATTTATCATTTCATCTCCAAAGTTTATGATCTTCCCTCGAATCATGATGACTAGGTGATCTTTGATGTATTTATACGCCTAAGAACCATAAATTACCCATATTTTAGCTAAGTTTGGAGAACAAAGTGCCTAGTTTCTTATATTTTTACTCTACTACTATGTGATTGAGCTAACCGATGTGATTAGCATTATTTCAGGTATTAATGAGGTAGATGGAGACATATTGGGACTATGGAATGCAGATGACATAGGACACAAGAGAGAGTAGTATTCTGGACCAAATATGCTGCCTAGAAACTATGTCCAAAACTAGTTTGTCATTTATAATTAGTTCAGGGACTTAGAAGGAAATTATGAGAGAAAAGATTATTACAAAGATTTGATGCTGAATTTTTTATCATTATTCATTATTCTGTATTATTTTGGCACTGAGAGTGGCGGCTTAGCAAAAGGGGAAAACATGTAACTTCATCTTCTCCACCAAGATTGTGTTTACTTTTTGGTACGATAATATTTATATTGTGATTCCCGTTTTATTCATGAGTAGCTAAGTTTATTAGTTAGGGTTATGGAAGCCTTGTAACATGCAATCTATTACTTTGGCTTTTTGAATTCACCATGTATTGATCTGCTTATATCATACTCTCTTCGTTTATCTTGAATTCTCATTGTTGCAAACATACAGGATATGCCTTATAACTCAACTTGTTCAATAGAAATATTGAGGTTTGGAAAAGAGAGTAGTGACAAGAAAATAGGATTTCCAACCCCTATTTCATATATTAATGCCTTAACAAGATTAACTACATGTAGATTTCGTATTATTTTTGTAAACACTTTTGACTCTAGAAAACTAAAGTGAATTAGTCCTTGATGGTTGAGAAACACTAGGATTATGTTATTAAATACAATATGTTTCTCTGTAAGCATGATGCATGTATGAACTCGTAAAGCCCATAGTTAGAAAGTATTGAAAACTACAAAGTGGACATAACCCTAGCTTGCTATTTCTCTAGATTAAAATACAACACATCTCTCATCTTGTTAATTTGAAACTATAAATTTGTGAACTAAATCAAACCCCCTATTTATTTTACGAAAATGAATGATTAAAAGTCAACTAATTTGCATACAACTTAATTAGCACCATATTCCCTATGGGATTCGACCCCAACCTAGTTGGGTTATATATTTGACGATGACCGTTTACACTCTTATACGAAAGTTGTGATTTGGGCATTTCAAATTTTGGCATCATTGCCGGGGAATACGGTTGTCGATTGAGTTTATGTGTGTTAATTGACTGTTGGTCAAGTTTTCTTATTTTAAATTTATTTGTTATTGTTTATGCCACGAACTATAAGTTCAGGAGAAACATTATTACTCGTCAATCCTAAACCTCATCTCACTAAAAGAATGGCTAACCAACAGGAAGCTGAAAGATTGCCCATTTTGGATAATGATCAATTAAATAAAAAAATACAGATAACCGGGTACCTAATCTAGATGAAGAGAACCTAGGAGATATTGATTTAATTTACTTAGCTAATAGGAGGCACGCAGCAGGAGCAGTTGCACCTGTAAATCAAAATCATTCATTTAGAAGAAGACTAGACCGCCAAGCTATGCAGTTTGATATGTACATAAATGAGGATGATTTAGATGGAGCTGGAGCTATAGTGGAAATCATTCCACCACAACTAGCTCCTAGGGTGAAATTCAATATCACTAGTACTATGATCCAGCAACTGAATTTGAAAAAACTCTTTGGTGGATTACCTGGTGATGATCCAAATCTGCATTTGGTGAATTTCATCAATATTTGTAAGTCATTTGATAATTCTGGAGTGGGACAAAATGCTATTCATTTAAGATTTTTCCCACTGTCTCTTTCTGGAGAGGCAACTATGTGGTTAAATGAGTTGACTCCTAATTCTATAATAAACTAGAGGCAATTAAAAGGAGCTTTCCTATAAGGGTTCTTTCAACCCTCCAAAATATTATAGTTGAGGGATAAGATTAGCAACTTTAGGTAATTGGATGATGAAGCTTTGAATGAGACTTGCACGAGGTTTAAAAATAAGTTGACTCAATGCCCAAACCATAAGATGAATGATGAACATTTGATGGAAACATTCTACAGAGCTTTGAACTCACTTACAAAGCCAATAGTGGATAATAATGTAGGAGGATCTTTTATGGAGCTCACCTTTACTGAGGCAGCAGATATGTTAGAAAGAATGACTAAGACAAGTAGAGCTTAGCATACCAGAGATTCTATGGTAGCAAGCAATACTGGCTCTAGTGTAATATCACCAGAGCAATGTAGGAAAGAAGAGGAGCATGATCAGTATATGGCTCATATAAAAACCCAGATGGATCTGATCATGAAATATTTGCTATTAGGGAATATAGAAAAGGTAAAAGTTGTGGGGTTCAATGGTAAGGGACCTGAATCAAACACTGAGGAAGTGGCTAACTACTTTCATAACCAGGGGGTTTTTGGATCGGTGGTCAAGGAAACTAAGGTTGGGACCATCAAGGAGATTGGAAGAATAAAAGTGACAGTAGTGGACTGTATGTACCTCCTGGAAGCCGTGATAATGTTTCCACCAATTCGAGCAAAATGTCTATGGAGGACATGATGGAGAAACTATTAAAGGGAGTTGAGGTGACCAATTCTGGGGTGACTACAATGAAGAGTGACATATCCTCCATGATTCAACTAGTAAACTCACACTCAAATACTATTAAACAACTGGAGCAGCAGATGAGCCAATTATCTGTAACATTCAACCAAAGATAGAATGGGAATCTTCCAAGTGATAGAGTTCAGAATTCAAGGACTAATGGATCATGTATGGCTATTACCACTAGGAGCGGTAAGATATTATTTAGTCTAGGATTAGGAGCATCCTTTAATAATGATACGGTCAAAATGGATTGAGAGATGGTTGATGAATCTTCAGTGGTGCCTATAGAGTTGGGAAGTTCGAAAAAGAAGATTGCAGAAGTGGAACAACCACCTAAGCTAAAGCATGTTAGTGATATGGATCAAGGCATAAAAAAGGAGGTAAAACTTGCTCCAGTTGAAATCCCAAGGCTACCACCCCCATTTCCACAATGATTAAAGAAGAAAGAAAATGAAGGCAAGTTTAATAAATTCATGGCTATGTTGAAAAAATAGACAGTGAACGTGCCTTTAGTTAAAGCCCTTGAGCAGATGCCAGGATATGCTGAAGTTATGAAAGCTCTTGTGAAGAAGAAAATAGTCATAAGCTATGAACTAGTGGATAATATCCATCATTATAGTGCTATTTCTACAAGGTCACTGGTGCAGAAAAAGGCATACCCAGGAGCTTTCACCATCCCTACGATTGGGTCTCTGGATTTTATTAAGGCCTAATGTGATCTGGGAGCTAGCATCAATCTAATGCCGCTAGATGTTTATATAAAGGTAGGTTTGAGAGACCCCACACCCAAAAACATATGACTTGTAATGGTAGATAGATCGGTGAAAAGGCTGGTTTGGATTCTACATGATGTACTTCTAAAGATGGCTGACTTTATATTTCCTATCGACTTTGTAATTCTTGATTGCAAAGTGGACTTTAAAGTACCCATAATTTTGGGCAGGCCATTCTTAGCAACCGGGAAAGTGTTAGTTAACCTAGAATTGAATGAGGTTAGTTTTGAAGTATGTAAATCCACAGAACAGTAAAAGGAGATAAGTGTTTTCTTGATCGTTGATGAATTTTATGAAGATGAGGTACAAAAGGTATCATCGATGTATCTTAACAAATTTTGAGTAGTCAAGATAATCTAGTCATACCGTAACATTAATTCAGGCACTGCATGAGAGTCAACCCATGATTTTATTTTTATTTTATCATATTAAATAAAAATACAAAAATAAGAGTCGAGCCACGACCGAAACTAGGTCGCTTGGTGGGAGGTAACCTATCCTTCTTATCATTTTTTAGTTGTTTTTTATTAAGTGTAGGTACATGAAGTACTAAGGAGATGATTGGTTCAAAATTTTGTTCGAAATTTAGCCATGTCAATGGTGGTAAGTTTAGGAGTAATGGGAACATTATTGGTAAGTTGGAGTGGTCAAATGTGTAAGGTTCGAGTCATGATTCATGTTATAGTCATGACCCGAATTATGTTAATTCGACCCAAAAAATTTTGTGGTGCGAATTTATTTTGTGATTTTCAATGAGGTCTGTGGTGGTAGCGTTGCGATCGGACCGATAGGCCCGATCCCAGAGCCCACCACTGAAATCGATGGAGGTGTAGGGGTGAATCCCCTATGGCACGAACTTTTCTCAATACTTTATATGAAGAATGGGGTGCATGGTGTCCAAGTTTGAGTGTACTATAGGGTGTGTGTTGCCCAGGTTTACATAGGCCAAGGCAAAGGTGTTGCCTAAGAAATAGCCTAAGTACACTACCTCAAGTAAGCGTTACCATGTGCAGCGCATACCTTAACTTTTGCGACACCTTATACGGCGCACACATTAATGTTGGCAATAACTTATGCGTCGCACACCCAACCGTACACCTCACTATTTTACTTGTGCGATACCTTAGGCAGCGCACACTTAAACTTGTGCGATAAAATATGCACCGCACACTTACCTTTGTGTGATAACATATGCATCGCACACCATACTACATAGGCTTCCTATTTTACGTGTGTGATGACGAATACGGCGCACACTTAAACTTGTTTGATAACTTGTGCACCGCACACCCTTCTAATGTCAACATATATCCATCTTTGAATTGGGTTAATCCAACCCAAATTTCATTATTTCAATAGACTCCACACCCTAAATGCCCAAATTCATTCTTATTTCACCCCTAAGCCATACAATATTTCTCCCTCACTATTCTCTTTATCCTTTAAAATTACTCTTTGCTTAACAATATCTAGAATTTTCCCTTTCTTTACCAAATCTTCCATCTTCAAATGTAAGTTTTACTTTCTTAATCCTTAGTTATTGATTAAATTCTTCCCATGGCTATGTCAAAGAGAGGTTTTGAGCATCTTGGGAAGATAAATATCATTGTTGTAGTAGACACCGTTATTGTAGGACTTTGAGCTTTTGCATGTGATTGAATTGTTCATGACTAACATAGTTTAGTTGTGTGGCCATTATTTCACAACTTACTTGATGGAACATGGTGTTGGTTAAATCGTGTGAAAGTGATGGTGTTTTGTGTATATTGATATGTTGAAGCTCTAAGGCATAACTTCGTTCAAAAATTGTTTCATTTAAGTAAAATTCATAGAATTGAAGTGAGTGAATTGTATTATGACTAATGTTGGTGCACCATATCAAAGTGTATGTCGGTGAAGTCTGTGTACCCGAAAATAACACTTAATTGGTTTATACTAACAAATTAAGTATGGTGTAGTCACTTCACCACTTTCATCTTAATTTTAGGTAGTTTCATTATGTGTGGATGATGTGGATGATTTGATGAATTCAAGACATATACCAGAGTAGGGAAGCAAGGACGATGTAAAAATTCTCTTAGATGCCAAAATTATGACCACAAATGAATGTACTTTGAGAGAGAATTCAAAGAGGGAGTGTGAGCAAATGTGAAATTGGATGGTCAAAACTGTGACGACTATGATCATGGTCAAGGTTTGTGATTATGAGCAAGAAGCGACCATGATTTGTAGAGCCATGGGGCCCATAATCACGGTAACAGAGGACATTTCTGCACCTCTATTTTCCCTTGTCCATCTCATTACCCATTTTACACACTTTGTCATGTTTGAATCTAATTCTAACAACTCCAAAGTGACACACAGGCATGGATTAATCAATAAAAAAATAAAAATCTACTCTACCAAATCAAAAACAAAGGATACGAGCCACTTTTGTGGCATTTATGGGTTGCATCCTAGATAGCTAGCTCCTTAGTTATCGTCATGGCACAACCTCCTTCATCTTTTCAAGTTAGATTCTAAAGGAACCCATTATTCACCTCCTCATCCTCAACATCTATAACCGATACCACTTGAAGCTCCATGGGTTGTTTCTTTGTTTTGAATACCTAAAAGGAAACTTCACCACCATGGACCCTAAACTTTATTTCACCCAACTCCAAATCAATAATAGCTCTTCCAATAGCAAGGAAAGGTCGACCAAGGATAATAGGCACTTTCTGGTCGATTTTACAATCAAGCACCACAAAATCTACCAAAAGGATAAATTTATCCACCTTTATTAATATGTCAAACAAGACCCCATCGGTCGGTCCGCTATCAAAAGCCTCATCATTAATAGAGAAGGGGTGCATAATCCAAATATCTTATATATTTAATAGGGCATGTGATAGATACTTGCACTAAGGTCACATAAAGTTTTTCAAACATATGTGTCCCAACGGTGCATGGAATTGTAAAGGCCTCAGGATCCTCTTTTTATTCCTCTATCACACTAGCCTTGATGGCACTACAACCATGCATAACTTTAATGGTGTTACCATCAACAAGCTTTTTTTTTTACATCAATTTCTTCATAATCTTAGCATACCCCAGTATCTCTTGGATGGCCTCCAGTAACGAGATACTAATAGAGATGTTGCTAAGCTTAGCAAGGAATGATTTGAATTTAGCATTATCCTTCTTATTTTTAATACTTTAAGAAAATAGAGGGGGAACCTTCATGGTAGTCATCGAAGTCACTTTGCACTTCACCAGTCTCAACTACCTTTGGGTTTCCCTCTTTATCATCCACTTCTTTATTTAACAATGGTTCTTTTTCATTCACTTCTTGACACTTCGAAGCTTCCTCATTTGAATTATTCACAAACTTATTCATAAAATTGGTTTGTTCAGTATTTGTATATTTTTCAATATTCACCACCGCAAGGTCAGTGAGTGTTTTACCACTCTTAGTGACAATAACCAACACTTGGGCATCATTTTTTGCATTCACAATGGTGTCACTAGAAAGTCCCTCTCTTTTGTCTAGCATTGAGTTGGATGGAGATTTGGCCTATTTGTGTTTCCAAATATTTAATCAAAGAAGAGTGGGACACAACCATTTCATTGATTTTCAAAAAGTCGCCCTTCAATTCACACACAATCTTTTATGTTTTCTCTACTTTCATTAAAATTCTTACTAAGACATCTGCATTTTTGTATTTATCAGGGTCAATGGGGTTTTCTTCTTTTCACTTTGATCGTTCATGAGGGGGCACATAATGATCATACTCTTGGTTTTTATCCCTTTAATCATGGTCATGATCTCTATCTCTTTTGTTCCAACCTTTGTTCCTACCTTACCTTTGATAGGCAGGGCAGGAACCCCCTAAATAGTTAGCCAAATACTGAATTTCCTCACCAAGCCTCTTGGCCTCTTTATCATCATAGTCTTTGGATGCCACGGCATTCATTTTTATTGGTGCACCCATCACATGTTTTGTTAGCAACTCCAATTACGTCATCCTTTTTGCCATGTTCTCCTCCCTTTTCTCATCTCTTTTCCTTTGCTTTTTAATAACATAGAAGGTGGTAATAGAACCTTTAGCAACCTTAGTGTATTGGGTGTCCCATCCTTTATTTTGATTTGTGACTTTCTCAAGAAAGTTTGTAGCTGCATCATAAGTCAACTTCATAAAAGAGCCCCTCACCGTATTATCCATCATGATTTTGTTTAGTTGTTTTAATGCCTGGTAGAAGATTCATAGGAGAATCTTCTTCTTGACCTCGTTGTTGGGAATTACATGAAATTCCCATTAAATCTCTCCCACACCTCATACAGAGGCTCTCCATTCAATTGATAAAAGTTTATTTCATTAAACAATCATAGAATCTTGGATGGTAGGAAGAACTAGTCTAGGAAAACGATAGTTAGTTTATACCATAAAGTGATTGACCTAGTTTGAAGGGATCAAAGCTACAATTCTGCCTCTCCTATTAGAGAAAATAGGAAAGATGCAACCTTATAGACTCTTAGGAGATCTATGTAATATTAAAGGGTGCATAAACTTCTACAAAGTTCTTTAAATACAAATTAGGGTCCTATGGGCGAGCCCCCTAAAACGTCCCTTCATTTGTAAGATATGCAACATGACTCTCCTAATGTTGAATACTCCATTCCCTTAATTAGGTGGGATACAGATGACACTCGTATGTTCAGCGTCATGGAGTTTCTTCTCATCATCAAGGGGACCATCAAAATACCCTTCATTACTTGTATTGTCACTCATAGTTCCATGAACACTATGGAGATCACCTAAAGAGAAATAATAACAACAACCAAAATAAATACATACCACTACAGGTATACCCAAAGTAACACTCAACATCGCACAAGTGAAAACAAAATTTCACTATCTAGCAATGGCACCATTTTATTTAGGCTCACCTATGCTATTACATTTGGTAGAGCATGATCATTGTCCATAAAGTTCAACTTATGTTGAGGTAAAATCCTCGAGGAGTGGAATTAGCCTTCTAATCTTATTGGTGTTAAAAATTACTAAAAAGATACTTCAAATGTAAATATAGTAAAATACATGATTTAAAATGTGGGTTGGTTTGGAATATGGTTTTATCAATATTTAAGCTAACAATTAATAGGCAACAATTATGATTGAAAATTAAATATGAGAAGGATCCTGGGATTGTCTCTACCTAAGGGCAAGTTATACATGGGTGCATGATGATTTGGTGCAAATTCTAGTCATTAACGATGTGGTAGGCTAGGTCTATTGTCCTTCAGTCTAGTTTGTCAAAAAAACCTCATGAATATCCCTCATTGACCCTTTCAGGTACCTCATGATTTTGTCAATTAAAACCACCTAATACCTCAATTAGGCATTCCTATTTCTAGAAAGATACCCAAGACATAGACAACTCTCTACTCACCCCTATTTATAAGATAGAAAAAATATAGCAAACTTCATCCATTATCATCCACTATTTCTTTGTCACATATATCTCTCTTTCAAGGATGATATGGGTTCCAAAAGTTCACCTAAATTTCTTTTTCAAAGATGATGTGAGCTTTCAAGAACTTAAGGTTTTCACCCACAAATATATTTAGGGAATTTGGGGTTTTCACCCACAAACCTCAACTAATTCAAATAAGTATTAGTGAAACCCATCATCAACCAACTAGAATATACACAAATACATCACAACCCACACATAATTGCACCTTAGTTCAACATAATCCCAAGACAATAAATCTTACCTACTCATGAAGTAAAGAGGAAGAAATGTACCATAAGGTTCATTCAAAGCATATATGATAATGGAAAGTAAGAAGATTCTTCACTTTACATTTAAATTTCACCAAACTCAAACTGGATAATTTAAACACAAAGGTTTCCCCAATTTGTAGGGCTACAAAATACCCAAAATTCAATATTTTAAAGTGTGAGATACCAAATAGGAAAGTTTTTTTAGCATTATAAAAGATTTGGGGTTAGATAGGTAAAATAATAGAATTGCATCTGGGTATCAGCCCGTCAAGCCACGATCACTGCAGCTTGTCCATGATTGCGGCTATTGTAATTGCCTTTAGATTCTCACAATTGTAACTACTTACCAAAGTTGACTAGCCGTGATTATGGCCCTTAAACCGCGACCTTGTTAACTGAGCCTGATTATGCGCACGGCCTTCCAGCTTGCTCTTTTCTTCTCCTTTTGGTTTTTTTATTAAAATTCATATCTTTCTTTCTCATCACCTGTATGACTGTAAAATATGAAAATTAGTGCATTCAACTAACAAACTTGTCTCATTCAAACCTTCAAATCATAGTAGTGTGCACAAATTTTAGATGTAAATGAGTGGTAAATTCACAATTTATCATGAGACCCAAATATGATCTTAATCTTGGCTATTATAAAAAACCTCAACCATCTCCTAGCCAGTTCCAGTTCCCTCTTCCATTTAATTACCCAATTTTAGTTATTTTTAATCATTTCCAAATGGTTTTGAAAGTGATAATTATCCTTATGTGCATCCAAATATCAGGTATGTCTTTTAAATCTCCTTTTTAATGCTTAAATTTGATCCTTAGTATCATGCTTAGGGCCTAGACTTGTCCATGAGATTTATTTGATTGAGTGGTATTTAAGATTATCTATCTTGTGTGGTTTGTGTTTATGTTGGTGTGCACTTTATTGGGGAAGTATTGAGTACCAAAAATTTGCTAAAAATAAGGAATAATTTAAAGTGCGCATAAAGTGTTTGATAAAATGTCCAAATGAGTTCTTTGATAAGTTTTCTATAATTTAAGGGGTAATTATAAGTAATTATGAAGTGTGGTTTATTATTATTAGTTCTATACATATTTTATGAACATATTTGGGGTAGAAAATTACAAATTTGGTATTGGAAAATGTAACACCCCGCATTTTAGGATGGAACAAAAATCGTCATTTCTTTACATAAAGGTTCCAAAAGCCATAAATCTAATTCAAATTTAGTGTATTAATCAATTATGTAGTGTAAAAATCTAGTTGATCATGAATTGAGATCATAGAGGTCCCCTAACTATAAGACGAGTTGAAAATATTTCTATCGATTACGTTTTAGAGGATGTTTCAACTTGGGTCAACTTCTATCAACCATAACTCTTTGCATATAATGCGTTAGAGAGTCTACTATATATCAAATGAAATATCTTTGAATTATCTTTCTAATGATACTAATTTCTCCTTAATCCAATACCCGAGCAAAATGTTATGCCCATTTTTGGGAGAGGCAGTAAGGATGTGTGATGGGCAATGCGCCGCCCAATCAAATTTGTGCGATTGGGAGTACGAAGCACACATAAATGTCTACCATAAGGTGTGTGATGCACACCTTAAGGTTTTCCATGGGTTGTGCACCGTATATCTCACTTCTAAGTGCCAAAAACACCCCTATATATGTCTATGATACGGGATCTAATCCTCGATTATCCAAAATCCTTTCACTTTCATCAAAAATTGGTCAAGATCACTCTTTAAGGTTTCAACCTAAAGATCAATATATCTCAAGATTTAATCGTAGTTGTTCAATAATTCTTTGAGATTCGGATTCCCCATTCTGAGGGCTATGAGAAGCACCCATTAATCTCAAGAATAGTAATCCAAAGCTTAAATTTTAAGGTATATGGGGTTTGAAAAAGAACACCCTTTTGTTCTTGTGCTCAAAACTTATTTTAGATTATAAATTACTTAATTTTTTATTATTTTCCATGAAATCTTAGTTGGGGTTTATACCTAGGGAAAAGGCATCATTTCCACCCTAAACTATACCCAAAAAGTCTAAGCCACACCTAAACTATACTAGTGACCTATTACACACCTTAACTATAAAAAAATGATATTATTACCTCCCCACGACCCCCATTCTAAGGTGTGTGTGTTACACTTATTTTAGGTGCGTCCAAGCGATTAAATAACAAAAGTAAATGGCTAAAAACATTAAGGAAATAGTCATTGTTTTCACCCCAAACTATAGTTGAAATGTTGAATCCACACATCAACTATATAAGTGAGCTATTACACACCATAACTATAAAAAAGTGA